>NC_044496.1:28803771-28971271 GCF_902362185.1 Chanos chanos
TGTAAGTGTGTGTGAAAGAGAAAGAGAGAAGAATGTTTGTGTGTGTGTGTGTGGGGGGGGGGGGGCATGCCTATCTGTAAGTGTGAGTGAAAGAGAAAGGGAGACACACACACACACACACACACACATATATATATATATATATATGTATGTGTGTGTGTGTGTGTGTGTGTGTGTGTGTGTGTGTGTGTGTATGTATGTATGTATGTATGTATATATATAAATATATATATGATGTTATTGAGGTGAGTACTATACTAAGGAGTGATTCTAAATTTCCTGTAAACCAACAGCAGGCAGACAGACAGCATTTCCAAATCTCTGCTTTAATGTTTGTCCAGAATGGCACTTGTTAAGAAATTTCTTGTTGCTGTTTGTTACGCTCCCCAGTCCCTGTGGCTGCCTAAATAATAGCAGCTAGGCAGCGCTGACTACTGGTGGCGATTATTTTTTTGTTTGGTTTGTTTTGTGTTGTTTTCTCTAACCTGTTGATTAGAAGACTTCAGGCACCTGAAACCTGTGGGAAGAGCCTATTTGTAGACCCTCCTGGCCCCCTTCCCGGCGAGACACGCATGGGTGTTATAGTGGACACCGGTCCATCCCAGCTCAGCGTGATTGTGCTCCCACTTCACTCCCTTAACTCACTTTCTTAATCCTTTGTCTGTATGTTTTGGATAATAAAAAAACCCCTAGATTTAGAACTGTTTTCGTGTGCGTCTCCGCCTTTATGCCACGAGCTGGTGATCGGCCGTAACGTTGTTGTTTATAAGTAAACTATTTGCACATATTACAGTCAGTCACACTAGTGTCTAACAAAGAGTTGGCGTCTTTATTGCTGTTTTTTGCTCTTAAAGCACAGTTGGCACCTCTCACACAAAAATTAGATTTGCCTAACCGAGAGCATGTGGGAGCATTTGACACCCCCAAGTACGTCAAAGTCACCCCATTCTCCAGTGCTCTGTATTTCATCAGAGAGATCAGGGCAGAATATCACCCACTGTTCGAAGAAATGCTCTCACACTACTGTCCTCAGAGACCAGCCCACAACCAGAGCCAGGCAACCCTCCTAATCAAGCATTCACACACACACACACGCACTTCTAAACAAGTCTTTTAACATGGCTGTTCACAGTTCATATTTCATATGGGGTCACTGGACACATCTTAATACTGTGATTTAAATTCAAGGTCTCTAATTCAAATCACAAAAATGGAAATGCAATTCGCCATTAATTATGAATTCAACTACAGACTCATCCCAATCCTGGTACACAGACACGCATACACATACACAAACATAAAGCCTCTGAAGGACATACAACAAATAAAAAAAAGCAACTTGACAATTTCCTTAGTGGAACACTTCAAAAACATGCTTTCAGTTTATTTCCATTTTTCTAAAGAGTCAGGATCTAATAAGCTGGATTAAGCTTTATGCAAATTTTAAACTCTCTCCCAACATAACTGAAGAAATTAAGTAATCCTGGTAGAAAATTACGATGATCTTTGGCCAGGGTTTGGCTCAGAGTAGCCTGATTGGCTTGAGCCAACAGATCAATGGAGGGTTTTTTTTTTCATTTTGGAAATGCTTTGTTAAGAGATGTGAAGTTTCTAGGGTGTTCTCGACAATGTGCTAGTTTGTTAGTTTTGGGGTTTTTTTTTTTGCCAGGTTTATTTTTCTGGCTCTCTGTATTTGGTTTCGGTCAGTAGCCTCTTGTGGGTCTCCGAAAGAGAAATTAAAGGTTAAAATAAAGATTACCCTCTGAACTTGAACTTGTTCAATGATTTAGATAGAACTGAGAAGAAAAGGATAACTTTGTCAGGCTAGCTAACTGAAAAGTGCCCAGGATGATACATGAACTGCCAACGAACACATCTGAAACGTAACACACAAAACTGGATAAAATCAATCCTAATTAGAAATTTCACCGCAGCCACTTGACAGTAAAGAACTACACTAAAACTCAGCGGTTTCAACAAGAACAAAACTGGTGAGTCTCAGTCCAAGTCAGTGGCATCAAAACTCTATTAGTTTAACCAGTTCTTGACAAGTTTAGATCAACAGTGATCAGTTAAATATGTGCTCCATCTTACAGAATGAAAGTGGTTTTGAGCTGGCTTTGCTGGTTCAGATTGGTGGGTCTCACTAAAAGTGAGCAGTGCCAAAAACAGACTCGCTTACAAATTTCAAACTTGGGTTTTAAACAGGGTCAGCATAATTTAGTAATGTATTCATATTGTATTGTTAGGTTTATAACTGTCTGTGCTTTAGATCACCTCATCTTTAAATGTGTTCTAAAAACACATCAGCCATCCGACCTAAAACAGTACACAGAATCACTGCTAAGTCATTTTTTTCCCTCCATCTGGTCCTGTCATGTTTTATTCCCCCCAGGTCTTCCGTAACAACCCATAGTCACCTCCAGCCTTAAAAACAGTGTTCAAATGTGTATCAGAATGATTGACGAGCAGTGTGTGGTTTATAGTAGCCTGTCAGGCTGAGTAATGTCGGCGCACAACTGCTCATTATGTAAGCAAAGCCTTTTCTTCTCTGAAAACTATACAGGGACGCCAGTTCTTATGACATTTCTTAGAATCCCATTTGGGTTTTTTTTTTTGTTTGTTTTTTTTAAACTCAGCCACTTACTCTAAATTTGGAGTGATAAACAGGAATACATGCTGCCTTTCCCAAAACAGTCAACTGATTATTGTAATTTTCCCAAATTATCCCCACAGCACAAGAGTTGGAATTTTGGCATATTTGAGGAAGATAGCTGGTAACTGGTAATGTAAAGGACTCCCCAGGGGAAGGGCAGTAATTTAGCCCTCCAGAATTGATCATTCTATTGTCTACTGTGTGCATGTGTGTGTATGCATGTGTGTGTATGCATGCGTGTATATACTTGTATAAATGCTGTGGCTACAATACATATTTTCCAATGCAAGGCCAAATCTTTTTATGAAGTAACTGACCTGTTTCTCCACTGCATCTGTTTGCTTCTCACCTCCCCATCTCCTCTTAAATAAGTGAAAAAAAAAATACAGCTTTACTCTACATTTGGCCTTTATCTCTTAACAAGCCCCTTAGGGCTAGCAAAGCTTTGTTGGAACACATTCGAAGAGAGGAAAACCAGTCCACCGCTCTCACCCTGGAACTGACTCTGCTCATTTCTGGGCAACTCTCTTGCTTTTTCTGATTTAGCCTAATAATCCTTCACACTTGTATTTCCGTGTTTGTACATAGGAGCAGTCCCCATAAAAAAACGGTGATGGTGCTGTAGACTTGTTTGGGACTTACGTCATGACTCATGACAGTGGAGGGTCTTGGTATTCTAATGGTATCACAGAACGCTTGCTCAGGCTAACATTGAATAAGAACCTCAAGATTTTTAAAAAAAATTTTTGTGAGTTTTCAGTGAGACCAAACAAGCCCAGCTTAACCTTGGGCCATACATTGCTCCTTCAACAGAACTCATTTGAGCTGACACATTTAAAGCAAACAAACTGTGAGCTGTCAGAAGTGCACATGCTGATTATAGGGGAGTGATTATAGTGACTCTTTCAAAGTGGGTGCGTACTTGCACGTATATTTGTGTGTGTGTACATGAGAGAATGACTAGATCTTTGTGTTTGTCCTCACATCTGGGTGTTTGTTCTTATATCTGAGTGAGCGTGTGTGCGCGCGCGCGTGCGCGTGTGTATGTAACCTCATACATCTCCTTTGCCTATTTGCTGTGTTTTGGGGTTGAATGCACTAAAGCAAAGTCCTGACCTCTGTGTCTTTACTTAAAGACCACTTCATCACTAAAGGAGACGGGAGCGAGGGAGTGAGAAAAGCAGATGTAAGGAAAAAGGATAATGGAAAGATGAAGGGTAAGCAGTGAATGGAATGCAAAAAGAGGTTAGCGTTAATGAAGGAGAGACACAAAGCTGAAGGAGGAAGAGGTAAGAGAGGCTAAAAAGTGTTTGACAGTAAAGTTATGGAAGATAATGAAAGATTATCAGACCACTGTTTTAACAAAGAAAAGAAACAGTAGAGCGAAAAGAAGAGAAGCTTGGAAAGAAAAGAGAGACGATCAAAGATGGTTTTAAACAGGGACTACGAACATAAAATTAAAATACATAGATGTGTAAGCATAAAGCATTAAAGCACTAAGGATGATAAAAGAAACAGGGGTAGGAAGGAGAAGGGAGAGGGAAACAGAAAGGAGAAAGAACACATCCCTGTCATTTCTGAGCTCCATGATGGACAGAGAGACATGCCTGTTATCTCATGGCGGTTTGGTTTTCCTAATAAATAGCACCAACTGGGCAAGAATTCTCTCAGTACAGAAAGACAGTTTTTCAGTAGATGTTACACTAACCAACCAATGAACCACAAGCAAGGCCACAGAGCCTAAAGCCTCTGTTCTCGTTCTGCGGATATGGTGGTTCCTCCCTGCCTGGTGGGTTTGTGTGGGTCTTAAAGGGGGGCGGTTTATGACTGGAGTGGTTGGTGGACTTGGGTTGGCTCCAGCCAATTCTGACTTTTGTCACCAAATTCTGTCACTTCCTGCCTTCAGCATTTTTTTTTACTTTCAACAAAACGACTTACAAAACATCTGTAATCAAAAAGCACAAATCTTCAGGGGAGCAATGATTAAAAAAGAGTAAAACAAAGAACAAAAAAAAGGTAACAAAAAAGGTATACATGCAATAACCTAAAGCATACACTCAAGTGGACATCCATTTACAATCCATCCATCCATCCATCCATCCATCCATCCATCCATCCATCTAAGCATTTCCATGACAGATGAATGCAATCAAAGTTTCCTTGAATAGAAGTTTGTGTGATATGGTGTGGCATGGTGTGTTGTTGGGGTCGGGACCAGGTGTCTCAGAGAAAGAATACAGACATTATACAATTTTATTATGCTAACTTAAAAAATGAAATGTGTCCATGAAGGTTTACACTAGAAGCTAGAAGCAACCACTTAAAGAAACGGACTGGCGAGTTAGACAAACAAAGCAACATTTAAAAATGAGTTGTAAATAACGAAGAACACATAAATGCATGCACTGTTCACCAACTGGGGTTGGTATGGTTGATGGTGCTGACACACTGAGAGGACAGTCAAATGTCGTTTGTCTACAGTTTCAACAAAATGCAATGATACCATTCACACTTACGTCCTGTCCATGCCACTCTGGTCATTTTAACAAGGCTAGAACGCCGTTTCAACCACGGCCACCTGTCTGATATTCTCAGGAAAAGCAAGGTCATATTTTATTTGCTGTGGATACTCTGTGACATTAATCAGTGTCTACAAAGAAAAGATGAAAAAAAATTGTCTTTTCTGGTGGGACATGCCTTCAAACAGGTGGGAAATCCCTAGTTTAGTGCTTGACTCTGCTCCTGACTGGAGTTTGCAGAGTAAGTGGAGGCCATGGCATGGGTATCAGGGGTCATGACAGGATAGAGATCAGACTCATACAGTACACAGTAGTAAAGTATACAGTAAGACTGATGTGTACTTACCTCACTGGTCAGTCCAACGGTGACGTGAATCTTGGCCACATGACCAAGGAGAGCTGGGTTCTGCTGTCCCACAGTCCTCAGCATGGGCAAGGAGGTGGAGAGAGAGGTGGGGCTAGCCTCCGACACATCCACTAGCACGCTAAGTATGGTGTCACTCAGAATGATGTCATCAAGGAAACCAATCAGAGAGGGCACCAATGGACTCAACACCTGGGGGAGGGCCATAAAAAATGAGACCATTTATATACATACAATAAAGCATAATGCACACAGGCACAGATGAAGAGATATGAGGACCACAGTGGAAATGAAGAAAAAGAGGAAGTGAAGATAAGGAAAGGCAGGGGGGGAATCTGTTAGGAGGGGCAGGATAAAGGGCTGATGGTAAAATCTGTTTCATAAACAGGACTCTGTAAGGACCATGCTGTAATAGGGCATCTGGATCCCTAACAGCTGGAGGTCTAAGAAAAACAAAGAGAACAAAGACGTGCAAAACACACACACACACACACACACACACAGAAAACGAGTGTGTCTTGGACGTTTTTTTCACACTAAGGTCCCCTAAGGCTTTAGGCTCAGGGCGAGCACACTATGCTCTGATTGGCTGCCTTGAGAACCACCCATCCCAACAAAGAGTAGCTAGTTTCCCACTGACTTTTAACATGCCCACAGAAAAGACACGCAGAAAGAGAAAAATGGAATGACAATGAGTGAGTGAGTTATGATGAGATAGAGAGAGAGAGAGAGAGAGAGAGAGAGAGAGAGAGAGAGAGAGAGACAAACAGAGAGATGCTATTAACACATCCACAATATCCCAGTCAACAGCACTTAATTAACTTCTTACTATAACAGATGCGTACTGGTACTGTTAAAAATACGTGGAAACTATGACCTTATGAGGCGCAACTGTGAGCCCTTGGCTTTAGGCTGGGACTTTGGCTCAAGAACATGCTACAGTCCTCCTTGTCCTCCTTGCTCTATGCTTCATTTAATCTCTGACTCACAAAAAAGAAAAAACCCCAAAACAATAGCAACAAAAAAAAACGTTTCGATAACCATCCTGTTCCTGGTTCCATCTAACCTTTACCCCTGACCCATGTGTTCATTAAGCCTGTTCATTTTTTTTTGGCAAGACTCACTCCTTGGCAAGACATGACATAGAAGGGGAATGGCAAGGGTGTGCCTCCGTGTTTATGAATGACCATGCTGTGAGATTCTGAGCTTTAATTCACAACACAGTCACCCTGTGGTTTCACTTCTCTGTCACCACCAATGACAATTTATATAAGTCTCTCTCTCTTTCTCTCCATAAGTTTTGTCCTTTCACAAACCTTCTCTCTTTCTCTCGCCATCAAAATTTGTGGATTCTCTCTCTCTAACCCACACACACACACACACACACACACACACACACACACACACTTACAAGGTTTTCTTACTCCTTCACTCACTCTCATTCTACCCCTACCTATAACTGACAGGAAACAGAATGACTCACCAGTGCTTTCCCCCATATTTCTTTTTCTGTTCATTTTCATATTTCTCAGCTTGCGCAATGTGTGTAAAATCAGTGTTGTGACGAACGCTGTAAATGCTATTAAAATGATACATGGTCACACGTGTCACTGCGTAAGCAATACTAATTCCTTATGATGACTGTACTCTCCTCTGTCCTGGACAATAACTCAGCCGCACGCTGGAGGCTGTTCCCTCATCAGCACATTCTCTGGAGCTCAGCCATGCATTTCCACATGGAGGAAATGCCACTGACTGCTTCTGCTCTACGGACATAAATGTGCAGTCTTTCCTGTTTTCCTCACATTAAACTATGTTTAGCTGTAAACCTCAGGAGTGTAGGGATTTTTGATGACTCATGCATTCTGAGTGTTTCATACATTCTTCCTTGCCCTCTGCTGATGGATCATAATGAACACTGATGATGTCAAGCTCTCACTAAAATCATTTGCTCTTCGACCTCTCCGTCAATCTTTCCTGTCAGTTGTTAAAAAAGGACTCACACAGACTCTAACTTGTTTATGTCTGTCAGCCAACTTTTTTTCACTCCTTCACTTAATCCCCATCTACTTCTTCACCGATAACCACATTTCTAGGCACTTCTCACTCAGTGCATGCCCAACTTTCTGTCTCTGCTTTCCCTTCCTCCTTCATTCTATCTAACGTCCTCACTCACTGGCTCACTCACTCATTCACTGACTAGTTAACTCTCCAAATCAGATACTTTATCATTCACTCACCAAAGGGTGTTGCTCTCCGACCATCTGCAGTAGTCTGAGAAGGTGCTGCTTGGAGGCCTGGTCCAGCTGTGACATCATGGCCACCAGGTCAGCAATGTGCCGGTGGATGGGCTCTGGTTGCCTTGGATACACAGAGGGCAGGACTCTCAGAAGCATGTGATTACCTGTGTATCAAATCAACCAATAACCAATCATCAATATTACAGCAAAGGGAGTCAAGTTCAAGTTCAAGTTCAAGTTTATTTAGAGCCCAATATCACTGTTTACAGTCTCAAAGGGCTTTACAGGCCACAACAGTCAAATCAAAACATGACGGCACCCCCTGACTTAATCCTCATGGTTTCGATGGACTACCCTAAAACACTGATCTGTACAAAGATACATACCATCTGCTTGGTCTTTGTTAAAAACATTCAGCTTTTCCAAGCTTTTTTCAAAGGAGATTCATTTTCTCAGGGTTTCTATTTTATCTCTTTGATAAGACCGTTCATGTTATCCTCTGAATTTGAGAGTTTGAGAAGGTTATCAGTGCCTTTATCTCTAACCAGCTACAGTAGCAACTCCTGCTTCACTCTATTGGATAAAAATTGTCTTTCTTGGTCTGGCCCTTGGTTCTTTAAAAAGAGGCTTTTATGAGCTTGCATTTGTTTGAATGCTATGTTGTGGTTTCACTTCTAAATACTGTGTTTATTTATGCTGCATAATGTAAATCTTATTATTTCCTTGTTATTGATTTATTGCTTTCTTCTAAAGCACTTGATTTTGAGGCATTTTCTCTATTTGCTTTCTTCGAAAACACTTTGTAACTTTGTGTTTGAAAAACGATAAGTGTTTTTGAAAAACTGAGGTCACTGTCAAAACCACAGAGAAGAATGAAATTATGACTGATCCTTTAAATATGAAAACCAGTTTGTAAATCCAATGGTGGTGAGACTGTATGTGTGTGTGATTTTCCCCAAAGATAGACTCAGGATTGGTTTCTTATGAGCATATTTCAAAACAGTACAACAAGGTCTTTTTTCCTACTAATCAACATATTGTGTTATTGGCTTTCCATCTATTTTTTTAAACATGTCCATGAAACTGGAGTATATTAGGTTAGACATGCCATGCCACTCTGTTCTGTGTGACACATATGGATCCACTATGACAAAAACAGAGCAATCAGAGGAACAAAAACACAGCGAGAGAGAGTGAAAGAGAGTGAGAGAGAGAGAGCGAGCATCACCAAACATTTCACTCTCCCACAACTCTTCCTCATCTGGAAGCAATCCTTTGCTTCCCATACGTGACACTGGGCACAGAAAAAGGGCTCTACTGACAATTAGGGCCCTGTACTGTTAGACTGGAGTGTCAGAGCAATAGTAAACATGTGTGGGAAGAGGAAGCCTAGAGATACCTTGCATATATGTGTACCCAAGAGGGCAAGGACACAGGAACTGACAGACAGCAGTAGAGTCTATCAAATCTCCCCAGAGATCAGCTAAACCAACAATCAGTCTCCTCCAAACTGTGTCAGACACAAGCATTTCCAATGCCTCCTTGCTGTTATAATGTCTTAGCACAGGACCAGAATGGGTCGATGGTATTGTTCTGAGGAAGCATGTAACCTCAGTGTTCCATACCTGAAAGCTACAGCATATAGTGGCGTTACGTAACCAGGACTGGGCAGGCTCAGTGGAAAGTCTGTAGTCATGTTTGGGAGGACTAAATGTTCAGTAACAGTTTTTAATGCATGGCTATGACACTGACACCATAACAGAAGAAAAAAAAATCTGGAGGTGAATCCTGACAGGCTGCTATTAGAGAGGCTTTGATGTAAAAATTCACCTCCACTCCCTAACCCACTGAGACTGACAGCCCAGATGTTCCCAAACGGGAAAGTGTATGCATATGGACACTGATATGTTTATGTGCACCTGGGAGTGTGTGTGCACGCATAGGTAAGAGGGAGGGAGAGAGGGAAAAAATACATATAAAATAAAAAAGATAGAATCTGTGAGATAAAAGTGAGTGAAGGAGGAGTTGTTTGTCTGGTAGAATAAGAGGGACAGGAGCCAACAGTCTGACAGAGGAGAGTGGCGAGATAAGATTTACGTTCAGCTCCAGTCTGTATCTGTTTGAGTGTCCTTGAAATGTGTGTTCCTGACGGAGTGAAGACATGCTGAAGTATGCCCTCTGTGCCTGTCTTTATCAGCACAAACTATATATAAATGGAGACCACAATCAGTAAAGACAAAAAAATCATTCTCTATGGAACAGATACACTAGAATGGCTTTTGCAGCATCTTCTGCAACAACCATGTTCACTACTGGATAATTACTGTGCAATTATGCATAATTGTTGTGTAATAACAATTCAGTGCATGATAAAGTCATATTATTCAATAGTTACCTTATTCACATCTCTACAATATGCAGGACTCAGCTATACTCAGGATGTGGGCTTTAGCGATTGAGGAAAGAACCAAACCCTCTATGTTTTGTTAAAAAAAAGACTTATTGTTTGTGCGACCTATGTAGGTGCTTGACCTTTACTCACAGACATTTTTGTTGTTGTGAGGTGGCGGATTTACTGCTGTGCAGACAAGTAAACTTTTTCTGTGTCCTGTACACAGATAATAAGGCCAGTGATTCATGGGAAGCCCGTGTCCTGTCTAGGGAGGGAGCATTTTTACACTGGGTAACCCCTTTGCACGTTTTTGTTTTTTCTCTTTTGTTTGAGCCACATTGCCACTCTGAAACAACATGTCCTGCTCAGAGAACCTCAGGTTTCTGTCCCCAGTAAGACAGTCAGGCAGACTTCACTTCAACTATGAAACATCTGCTCTGTATAAAATCAGTCTACTAATAACCCGCTATCTTACGTCTGAATGCAAACGGTTGACAAATGCTAAAACATTAAACGCTGAATCGTAAAGAAATAAGACACAAAAAGTGGCCTGCACAGAATACATTTTGTGAGATGGATGTTTCTGATAGTTTCGCTGTGTAATGAGACTTCCACAGAGACAAACAATAAAATCTCTGTGTTGAATGAGTCGGTGGCACAATCATTCAGACGATCTGACAGTATTACACAACGTCGCCCAAGGAAGGAAAATCGACTTTAGAGGCCTGTCGTGGTCCAGTGCAGGATGTCCTGTGCTCTGCAGGAAAGCTCACAGACGCAGCGCACGGCTCGTTTTATGAGGTACATTTCTCATCGAACATTTGACCATGGACATGAGCTGTTACACCAAATCATTTTTTGCTCTCTCTCTCTGGAACTTTCCCTTACCTTCCATACCCCACATAACATACATGTCAACCCCTCTGGTGACGTCTTCTAAAGCAGCCTATAAACCTGGAACCCAAGTCAGGATCTCACAGGAGACACGTGTAAGAGCGTTAGGTCGTGTGTACCGCTCAGGAAATGACTGTTTGGACAGTGTTCAACCTCCTGAACGTAGCTGTGCAATGAAGAACATTTTAAGAACTGGGCACACTAAAATCCAAGCCAGAAATGCTGAATCGGCAAGAAAAGGGAGATGAAAAGATGACAAATCTTTTTATCTTTTTATGTTCTTCTTGCAGTCTAACCCTCATAAACATTACATTGGATGGAGAAAGCTTATGTCATTCATCTAAATGGAATCTGTCCTACTACAATGCAATGTTAATGAATATAGGTGTAATGTTTATCTATAGATACTCTTTAAATAGTATACTCTTTAAATTTGGCAACTACAATGCAGTCTCATTTATCTGTTTTAGGCTGTTGGAAATACTATTTGTTTATTGTTTTTTTTTCTTTCTTCAGTGGGCTGGGGATGTGGGTGTGTGAGTGTGTGGTGGTGGTGGGGGGAGGGAGGTGAGGGGAGGGGGGTTGTTCCTCTGGGAAGCATCCATGGTTCTGGGTTTCTGTTTAAAGTTACGGCAGACAAGCAAGCATCACGTTTCCTGTGAACCAAGACTTCAGGAGGCAGTCGTAAGGGAGATTTAGGAATTCACTTCACAGACACACACACACACACACACACACAAACACATGACAGAATGCCATCCCATATGAGTAAAGCAAAAAAGTCTATTCAGAAACATTACTCATATTCCATATTCTGAAGCTGGAGCAGGCACACGCACGAACATGTGTGTGTTTGTGTGTGTATGTTTTAGGGTAGGACTTTAGACCAGAAGGGTTTTGTTCAGGATCAAAGTCAGCATTGTCATTTTCCCCCAATCTCCAGCTTCCATTATCATTAATGCAGTGGACAACTCCCCTCTTCACATGACTGTCACTTAAACCTGCACTTTTCCTTTGCTTTGCACTTCTCATCTTTCTTTTTTTTTTTGCATTATTTATTGTGATTGTATCGCCAGAAAATGGAACGAGAGAAGGATGGACAGGAATGGAGAGGGAAATGGTTGGATGAAGGTGGTGTAGAGGGAGAAGAAGATAAAGAGAATGGGACGAGGGAAGATAGAGTGGTGGAGAAAGAGGAAACTGCATAGGTAATCTCATGAGGAAACTATTAGCCCCCCCCCCCCCCCCCTCAGGAAAGGGCAATATTTCAAACAGAACAACAACCTGCCCTCTTTGGTGATGCTCCCTTGATCTTAGTCTAGCTCCTTACACATTCAAAGACAATGCTTCATTTCTTTCTTCCTTCTACCCCTCCTCTGTCTCTCTCTCTGTCTCTCTCTCTCTGTCTCTCTCTCTCTCTATCTCTCTGTCTCTCTCTCTCTCTTGCTTTGAGCAGCAGTTCTCATTTGATTACGCCACCCACACTACCTCCAACATCGCTCACAAGCTGCCCCCCCCACACACTCCCAGGAGTGTTTATATAGACCAGAGAGCCCCTCTCCAGCTCACTCTGCACTCAGACGCAGCACACCACACAAGTAGCAGAGCTGCCAACATATTACTAAGCATTTAACGAGAAACGAACAGCAGAGCAGGAGAGGAAGGGGTGAAAGAAAGAAGGAGCAACAGACAGAGGCAGAGAGAGAGAGAGAGAGGGAGAGACCCCGTCACTTCACTGCCTCTCAACTCAGCTCAAAGAAAGAAGTTCATCTGATTCACCGTTAAACACCACTCTCGCACTCTCTCTCCTTCTCTCTCACACACATACACACACACATACAGTCGGCATGTCACCGTGGAGGTTTTTCCAGGCCATGTCTCTGCTGGGCTTGGTGTGTGTTGTCATCCCGCAGGGTGATGAAGATGAAATTGAGGTGAACTACGGTGACATCTACTTTAACGAGATTCCTGAGGTGGAGCAGCAAGAGGGTGAGTCAGAAAACACCTGTGGTAACCACAGTTTATCAGAGTCATTCCTGTTCTTGGCAACAGTCACCCACCAAAAAAAATTCAAAAACAGAACTGAACTGAATAACTGAGATCTAAGGTTCACCTGCATGGAACTAAAACACTTATTACTTTAACACTGTTTTTCTTCTCAGTGATTCAGGGACTAATTTCATACACAGTGTATACGATGGAGAACCATTTTTACTTACAGGTATTTTTAATAGCCACACTGATTACAGGACAGCTAAACTAACCCCTATTTTAGAGCTTTACTTACTCAACCACTGACCAGCACTTCTGGTAGACAGATAGGAATAAAAAATGGTACTCTGTGTGTGTGTGTGTGTGTGTGTGTGTGTGTGAGGGATCTGTATTTTTTCTTGTAATGAGCATGACAGAGACAGAGAAGAAAAAGAGCTGGACCACTGCTACTAATGTAAAGTCTTTTAAAATGTGAGTGTGAGTGTATGTGTGAGTAAAATGTGTGGGAGAGTTTGACATAGAGCTGCATACAGAGCCAGAGTAGCTGTGTTGTTGTCTGAGGTTTTACTGTGTGATTACACATTAGTGTCCATCAGTCACCTCATCAGTCCTTGGCAACACACACACACACACACACACACACACAGACAAACACAAGTACATGCACAAAAAGAGAGAAGCAAAACAGAGAAGGAGAGTAAGAAAAAGAGCACAAGTAAGAGAAAAGAAGCATCAGAGAGAAAAAGAATGACTAAGTGGGTATAATCAGGGCTGAATGTGCTGGAGTGCCTGAAGTGAGCAAAACAGTTGAATAGTGTCTTGCTTGGCATAAATGCCTCCACTTGAGGTAAACTATATAACATTAATGTAAATCTGTAAGCCCGAATTCATAAAATGTCAGGTACTGTTAGCACTGGCTGTCAGCCATATCATTAAGTCTTCTACCCAAGGTCTCACAGAGACAAATTCATTTGATCTGTAAAAGAGACTTGAATCAAACAGCTAAATGAAATAGCTAGGGTCATTTCACAGCTGCTCAGTGCTACATTACTGTTTGAGAAAAACACTGTCTTTCTGTCCTTCTGCCTGTGCATCCAAGTATGTGCAACCAGAAATGCTTCACTGTGCTCTATTTATTTGGAGACCATATGCATCTCATTCTGACCGTAGTGTACACAAAGACCTTTGGACGTTTAGCCTTTTCCTCTATAGGTCTTACATCAACTTGCACTTACTCCTATTGCAAGTATTAATCAGCATGTAGAACTATGCTTTTAGGTCATGGCACTTATCCATTTATCAAAACCATTTATCATAATGAGCTCATTCCATCTCACTCTCCCTCTCTATAAGGATTATTATGACAACCAACTTAATCACTTCATCTTAAGTTTACATTGTCATAATGGTGTGATTCAAACCCACTCTCTCTCATTCTATTTCTTTCTCAGCAGGAACCCCCTTTGTCACTCCCACGGCAACACCCTGTAAGATGGTCGAGTTCACTAAATGGGATAAGCTTTTCACCATGCTGGAGAACTCACAGATGAAGGAGAACATGCTGCTCCAGTACACTGACAACATCGTGAAGGTGGAGCTGCAGTCGCTGCGGGGGGAGATGCTGCAGTTCGTGGCACAGTATGGAGGCTCCTGTGCCAGCGCTGTAGAGGGCGCAGGCCAGCGCATCCACACACAGCTGGAGCAGAGACTTCAGCAGGAGATGGGGGAGCAGCGTGCACAGCTAGATGCCGCGCTGCAGCAGCTCCTGGCCACTGGCCGCAATCAGGCGGCACGACTGGCCAAACTGGAGGGTGTCTGCCTGAGTGGGAGGGTTTTGGAAGCAGACAACAAAGACTTCCCATCATCCTGGCATCCAAGGCAGGAAGTGACAGAGGGGAATGTACAGAACAGCCGAGAGCAGATGGAAAAGACGCTGATGGCAATGGCAAATGAGCTGAAGACCATTCGGGAGAACGTTGATCTCTATGGCCGTATGGCGGCTGGACAACTTTTTCCCTCAGGTGAGTGGTGTATCTTGTGTTTGAGAACTGGTGTGTTTGGTTACATATGTGTTAGGGAACATACATTAGGAAGCTTCAGACTGGTATCTCTTTTGTTTATAAGGACTAGGCTCAGTAGCAATTTAAATCTTGTTAAGTGTGTAAGTGTTTGTTTAAAGAAAATAACCTTTTAAAAGAGACAAATTTCAGGGACCAATGAGGAGTAAGTAATTGTGAAAATTTCAGTATTGGATCTTTCTCTCAAAACTCCCCAACAGACTCCCACCATTGCAAACAACCATCGTAAACAAAAGGGGAAACCCACCCCAAAATATGACATCCATCTCATTAAAACCATTCTCCTGCTACCCTTGAAATGGGTTCAGCAACAAAACTAGGTCTGTCTCCATTTTGGACCACCCTCGTCTTGATTTTCCATGCCAGTGAGTCAGATCCTTTTCCCAGTCCAGCACTGGAGAGGTGATTTAATCTTTCAAAGCACATATCTCCTGTATTGTCGAGGTTTTGAGCAAAACTGAGGCAAATCAAAAGCAGGACATAATCATTCACAGTTTTGCAGCGCAACCACACCAGAGTCCAGGAGAGGGTAAGAAACAGAAACAGATGGGACTAGTTTCTCTTGGTCTCTTTGGCCCTCCTGAGGTCCAGGAAACCCAAGTCAAATGTAATAAAAATACTAGGGACCTAGTAATGGACAATCCCAGTCCAGTCATAACTGAGAAAGATCTATACACTGCATGACCCCCCCACAATCAATCCCTACATTCCTCTCCAGCCTCCTCTTTCTGTCAAAGAAGTCGTGTGAAGCAATGGCTCCGTCAGTACTCCAGGTCATTTCACTTCATATCACTGCTAGATTCACTGATGAAGGGTGAGCCAATGTGGACACTTCAGTCATTTTCCTCAAACAAGATTCATCCAGTCAGAGTAAG
This sequence comes from Chanos chanos, assembly GCF_902362185.1. NCBI lineage: Eukaryota > Metazoa > Chordata > Actinopteri > Gonorynchiformes > Chanidae > Chanos > Chanos chanos. The sequence continues at coordinate 28,819,782 of NC_044496.1, forward strand.
AACTTTGTGGTTTTCATTGTGTCACAGAAATTGAAAGGTTTTTTTTCCACAAAGTGGTATACTGAGCAATATTAGGTAACTGCTACTCCAACTGGGACAGAAATATGAGGAGGGTAGTCTTGATCAGACAGTTCCGATGAGTTCATCCTTCAGTGTGAGCATAAGGGAGGCCTGGGTGGATGAGATCACTAACCTCCAATCAACTAAAACATTTGCATTGTTTGAGGATCAAGCTGGAGCTCAAACTGAAATTATTGTTACAGTAATACCCACTACAATGGTCTAAAATGTGAAACCACACTGCAAAAGAGATTTCTCAGATGGTTTCTTGTTTAAAAGAAAAAATGAGCCAAAGATAGCGTTCTTGTTTCTTGGTAAATCAACCTGAGGGCCACTAAAGCATGTAAGATCCTCAGACATGTGCCTGTCTCCCTCAGACTTCATGAATCTTCCTTCAGCATTTTCACTTTTTTGTGCTAATCTTATCCGTAAGAGGAAACCACATAACAATCTCTTTCTTTCTGTCTCTGTCTGTCTCCCAGGTTGTGATATGGGTTTACTCTTCCCTATGCGTTCTCCAAAGACCCATGCTGAGGTGACACCCAGAAACATTGGTGGGTTGGGTTCCCTTACAGTCTGCCTGTGGATAAAACCCATTCAGCCCCTGAACAAGACTGTCCTCTTCTCATATGGAACCACTGGGAACCCTCTGGAGCTGCAGCTGGTCCTGACTGGCCGTAGCGCGTTCTTCACCGTGGGTGGAGAGGCCTATCTGGTGGAGGCTCAGAAGGCAGTGGAGGAGGGCACATGGAGCCACCTGTGTGGCACGTGGAGCTCTGAGCAAGGCTTGGCCTCACTATGGGTAAACGGCCAGCATGCATACAGCTCACCTGGGGTTGCTGAAGGCCATGTACTGCCTGCTGGTGGGGTGATGCTCCTGGGTCAGGAGTATGGGAGAGGTGGAGGTGCCTGGAGACTTGGCCGCCAAGATACTTTTGAAACTGAGCTTGCTTTTGCTGGGAAGATGACCGGGGTTAATATGTGGAGCAGAGTGTTGGCAGAGGAGGAGATCTCCGAGCAAGCCAAGCTGGACGGGAGAGGTTGTGGTCACCCTGGTGATGTGGTGGCATGGGGTGCCACACCCATCATCCCAAAAGGAGGTGTGGAGTTGATGTATTAAATGTCGGTCAGTCACATGTGTTTGCTGACAATCCAATTCAAGCACATACCTGCGGCCCTCAAAACTATAGGAAAAAACTCTTTTCTGTTTAAATCACCAAGGGAATCCAAAATCAAAAGCAAATGGTTTCCATTCAAGTATTGTGAAGAGTCTTCACGGAACAACAGGAGGAGAAAAGGCTGATTAAATCTCATTTACCAAAGATGAAAGGAACAAAAGAAAGACAGAACAAAGAGTCACTGTGCTGGGTGATGTCTAGACTCAGTTTACTAGCTGAACTTCCCATTTCAAGAGCTTCCCATTTTATGTTACTGTCCTGGAAGACTGTTCTCATCTTATTAAAACATAAATACGTGATTCTTCATTAAATGCGTAAATTCATTTTATGCATTTTATTTAATGCATCAATACTGTTTCTTTCCTACTTTATATTTATCAGAAATGTTTACATTCAAAGCTGACAATTCTTAATTAAATGTAATCTTCTCTGATTTCTCTGATTTTTAAAATGTTACATTATCTGGTCAAGATCATTTTGAATTGCTTTAATTGAAGCTTTTTGAGATAGAACAGTTTATTAAATTGCTTTTGCCTTTGTTCATTCTTTGTTCATTTTAATACAAAGATATTCTCTATGGTTTAATAATGGAACTGTGGGAAATGTTTACAGTCTTTTATGACTTTACCTTTGTTTCTGATGATGTGATAAAATGTACAATATTGTAAATTGTTTTCAGACAAGAAGTGAAAATGAATGTACACTGTACATAGCTATCTGGGGAGGAAAGTCTTAATAAATTTGTTTAAGTCTGGTAAAACTGGTCTCAAGATGACTGAACTGTGATGGATGCACCTGGGAATGAAAAATGTATACTAATCCCTCTGACACAAAATATGACTAGCTGATAGAGTTTAGGATGATGTTTACATCAACATGCCAAATGGTTCCTTATGGCACAATCCAGACATATTCAGACATGATCATACCTGGATACTAACCAGTCGTGCCCAAAAATGGGGTGTAATGCAAAACACGCATCTCTTCTTCTGCCTAGCCCTGTAAACAGCTCGTTCCTTAACTGATCCAAAACCCTGGTTGGCTCCCTGGGTCCACAGAGTGAGCTGACCTCCTAGATGATGAGCCCACAAAGACTGAAGGCACTGAGAGATAAATTAAATAGGGTTTTATAGGGGCACATTCTGCCTAATGAGCCATTCAGCACCTACTGGCACCAGCAGATGCCACTAAGTGAAAAGTTCAATAAGATCAGTGGCAATGTGTCACTCACAAGGGTTTACACTCATTTAAAGCTAGTTAGACATTTTGACCACTTCCTGACCATTTTTGCAAAGGCAAATGACACTTTGTGGTCTAGGAGGCAGGCTTCCACTCCTCCACTCCATGCTGACTGGTGTAAAGCAGTGCTTGCTCTGAGACTGAGCTGTGGCCAGATTGCTGAGGTCAGATCGCTTGCATAGGCCAGGTCTCTGGTCCATCACACTCCATCACAGTAAAAGCTGATGCTGCAGAATTTCAGTCTTTCACAAACTCACATTCTGCTAATTTGACTGCTGCCAGGACATGTTCCTTGTAGGCTTGGACAAAACTGAAAAATTCAGAAACCCAAATTTGGTTTTGATATGACTGTCTGTATCAAAGTAAATTATTGTAAGGACCAGGCAGTACCCACAGATGAAAGTTGCATGACTCCACATTACAAATACTGAACAATACAACTGCTCAAACTTTGATGCAATTATAATACAACTACTGCTGACTCCATCTTTTACACAGTATTTCTTGACAATTCTTTTAATAACTTTCAGTAAGACAAGACAGCGCATGCCAAACAGTCTAGGAGGAGGTGTCATGGAACAGAAGTCACAATAGGGGAAAATCCAGCATGTAAATATGATGTAAATAAATGAGAATATGGGGGATCTCTTCATCTTTTTGTCTTTCTCTTTTCATTAATATTTAAAAATGTGCTGTATTTTTTATATTTGTGTTACACTGTTCAAGAACTCTCTAATGGCTTGGGTATGGGGAATTAAGGTTGAAACTGCCACGTTTCATAATTCCATGACTCAAAGCTTTTATTCTCTAGATGCTTTTAGTAAAGAAACAGTCATGAAGGAGACTAGTAAGACAAAAATGCAAAAACAATAAGCGTTTGAGATGGACACAGAAATATCTAAATGCTAGCATTCCAATCTTCAAACATTTGTCTTGGAGGATAATCAGAGACATTGGACTAAATGAACCCTCACACACAGCAACTTGCCTGTTACTTAACACAGTAGTTTTATTAGGCAGTGGTCAGTCTGTGGGGACAGACACAAACAGTATCAAAACAACACAGCCCCTGTTTAAACCATGTTAACATTTACTAGCACTGTGCTAACGCCGGAAGGCTAGACGGTTGATTAGCCTGCTTCATATGACAGTGGAGAGTGGGAGACTGCATTCCTAGAGGGATATAACTGCTAATAAGCAGGAGCTTGGTGGAATTTTAGTATCCCGTTGGAGCGCTCCACATCTTAGCCTCCAGCCTTTCCTACACTACTGTTATTATAGTGCTTCCATGCAGAGGGGGCTTGTTCAAGTAATACACACCAGACCACATCAAACACTCCACCATGCCCCATACCCTCACTATGTACGAGATCCCGATGTTCACACTCAGACAGGCACAAACAGAGATGGGATGGGAGAGCTACTTGACGTCTAAAATACAAAAGTGTTACACATTAAAACACTCAGGACATGGTGGAATTAAGCAAAAAAAAAGGATGGCATTGTCACAAGCTGAGTTACTGGGCACACCACCTGTATGCATAAGGATGCGTGTGATCTCTGAGTCTGGCGGACGGGATGGCATGTTGACTGGGTCAGGAACGCTCAGAGCAGACAGCAGATGACTTGGCTGCGGGAGTTGGGCAGTGACAGAGATATATCAAGAGCATCCGGAATATCAAGAGCATCCTAATCCTGTTGTCCATTATAGGAAACATATTGTGAACAGGTCTCCTGTTATCAACTTTCATGTTGACATACATGATTTTGGCCAAGAATCTGCTGATTTTACCTATGTCTTTATTTAGCACTATGCTAAAAAGTCTTTTACTGACAAACAACTGACATACAGATGTATGTCTCCTGTCTCAAAAAAGAAAAAAAAGGAGGGGGGGGGGCACTTCTAAGTGGGAATGTGACCTTGTATATGTAGTCTAAAACATTTTTTGGCAGTCTCTTTTTTTGAATTACAAAGTAAACTAACCTGTGAGCCTTCAACTAGAACAAGAGCCACAACTTAAAAACACAACCATCTTATATAATATAGAATGTCACCCAAACCTCCTAAATTAGCCTTACAAGTCTGTTTATTGCTCATGTGTTTTTGTAAGATATAGCCGACTTAACACAACAGACACCGATAAGCCAATGAGTGCTACAAATGTTCATCCAACTCACAGCGGTTCAGTTGCTCTTGGTAGCATGAGCAAACTCTGCTATACCAGATATGCTCTCCAAACACTGCTCACAGCCTTACCCAAAACCCATTATATCACCATTCGTTCAATGGATGGGGGAAAAGGTCACATGCTATCAGAGCTCAGGGGATTTGGGACAGAAATTTGGTGTTAACGAGACAAAGAATGAGAAAACAAATTTGACCTGGACCTACATCCTGTTGGAATGACAGCAAAGACAGAGAAAGACAGATAGATGTGGGGTTGAGGGTTTCTAGGGGGGGAGGGGGGGGTGGGGCGATAAGAGGTTCACTATTAAATCTGTTAATTCACTTTGCTAGGCCCCTGTAGTTGCACTTTTATTATAACACAAAGCATATGCAGCAACCAGAAAAGCTAACGCTAATATCCTGGAAATGTGTACCAGCTGTTCCCTTTTACTGTAAGTGAATGTTGGGATATTGTAATTACCTCACGAATCATACTGAGTAAAGATCTGTGGTCTGGGACTACACAATACTTAACTTGTGTGGTCTGATTAACATGTATAATTAGAATACCTCAAAGAAGATCTGATGTAAAACAACTCAGTGCAGAGAGCTTAGCACAGTGCTAAAACAATCTCTCTTGCACAAGACTGCTGGTTATTGAAGGCCTTGAGTGAGTGCTGTTGCAGCTCAAACAACACACAGTCTCTGTTTTACATCTCAAGCGCAGGTTGGCGCTAAGCCACAGTTTCTGCTTACTCACGTATCTCTGTTCTCCCCCTTCCCTCTCTCTTCTTGCTCTCTCCTTCTCTCTCTGTGCTCTCTCCTTCTCTCCCTTTCTCTCTTGCTGTTCCAGAGGTCCGGTACAGTACGGCACTTTACAAATGTCACGTACTGGACGGAGAACATGAAGTATGGTGAAGGCATGGACAGTGGAGGAAGAGAAGGCGAATGCACTTGTACATGGAGGGGGGGGGGCGGAAAGAACATAAGACTGTTAGAGAATGATATGGACAGTCAGGGAAGCAGAACAAACCAATAACATGCTGGATGCTTGCCATATAAAAAAGAGGGGAAATTTGATGATTGAAGGTTGCACTAATGACATCACAGCCACAGTATTGTGTAACACCAAGCTGTTTCAGTTGCAGTTGCGTCTGGAAATGTTGCTTTACCGTAGGGTTCTGAATGCTTGACGTGGAGGAAAAACACAGAGCTGATGGTCCCAGGGGAATCCTCCTTACAGATTCTGGTATGGGCACACAGCGATCCTAACTGGTTAGGGTGTTCAATCCCAGAGGGGTGTGGCTTATGCCTGTGAATATGATGCTGATCGTTTTACCGAACAAAATGTCTGGAGGTTTGGCAAAGTCTGGGGGGGCAACGAGGGCAAGGGGGAGGTCTCTCCTACAGTCTCTACATTAATGTATAACAGGCCTCATTAAAGCACTTCAGGAAACATAGCATTCTCTCACAAACTAAACAGTTAAGCAGGGCAACAAAGCACAGTTAAGCCCCCAACACTGAGCAATCAAGGTTGACCCCCTCCCCTGGGGGAACCACGCTCTGCCGTCTGCCAGCTGACTAATGAGAGTCCCTGATGAGCAACCTCAACAAGCTTTGTGAACCTGGGCCCATTAAACACAGAGCCAATCATGTTCAGGCTGGGTAATGCGGAGCTTAAGAGAGAAAGTCCTGTAATCAACAGGTTAATGCAATGAACTGGGTGAAAACATACCAACCAAGGCCTGCCAGAAATTCAGTGACGCTTTTAAAAACATCTTACAGGCCTTGCAAAAAATCCAGTTATATACAATCAATAGCTCTCCCGTGTCCCACAGTAGCGTTGTCGGCAAAATATTGTCATCCCACTTATTATTCCCAGTTTTGTCAGATATGCCTACATGATGCTGTTTTCTGGCCAGTCTCTGCTAAAGGCAGCTCAGACAAAACCATTCCAAAATTAAAAAAAGAAAACCTGAGTCTATGGTAGCAGATAGACACGGGACAAGAGGGAATACAATCTCATGCAGAGTAATGAGGACAGTATCGGAGAGATCTTTATCTTGCAAAGACAACAGTTAGTTCAACCGGGTGAGTGTTTGAACAGCTGTAATCAGAGTGGACACTGGCAATGACGGTGTTCACTCTTTAAGTCCTGTGAATAAATGGATGTTACGGCCGATCACCAGCTCGTAGCATAAAGGGGGAGACGCACACGATAATGGGTCAATATCTAGGGGTTTTATTATCCGAAATAAGTAGACAAAGAATTAACAAAGCGAATTTGGGAAGTGAAGCGGGAACACCATCGCGTTGTGCTGGGATGGACCAGTATCCTCTAGGGCACCCATGCGCGTCTCACGGGAACGGTGCCAGGAGGGTCTACAAATAACTCTACAAATAACTCAAATTAACTCTGCTGACACAAGACAGCTGTTAGCGCTGCTGTCCCACCACTGACTTCATGTAATATTGCACAATGCACTTTATGACTGCTGCTCTCTGCCCCCTTGCACATACTGCGACATTGCACATTCATTCATCTACCTCACCTCTCTTGTTTTTCTATAAGTTCTTTTGCTATTTATATCGTCTTACATATAAGATTTTTTTTTTCTACTTATTTATACATTGTCTATTCACACTCGTCTGGTAAAGGAGGATGAGCAAAGTAAGAATTTCATTGTACAGTGTAACTGCCTGTTTTGCTGTGCACATGACAATAAAACTCTTGAATCTTGAATCTTGAAATAGGCTCAGCCCACAGCTTTCAGGTGCTCCTAATCGAAAGGTTAGAAAAAAAAGTACCAAAACAAAACAAACAAAAACATAATCGCCACCAGAAGGGGTTGCCAGCGCTGCCTAGCTGCAAGTATTTAGGCAGCCACCAGGACTGGGGAACGTAACATCCCCACCCCAAAATGGTGACTGGTCGCCATAAGAGAACAGTCAACAAAGAAAACACAGAGATAATCCAACCACCTAGGTAGCTACTGTGCATGCAGCTCATAGGTTGGAGCGGCACAGAGCTATATAACTCAAACAATTCCATTATTCCAAAAACAAAGCTCATAGGTAAGGTAGGCTATAACATAATAGGAAGAATTAATATAGTCCATACCATACCTGCATGTGTCCAACAAAAACTAATATTTTATTGTACACAGTCCTGTTTTGCAGTCCACGCAGAGAACATGTACATATATATACGCACACACACACGTGCGCGCACACACACATATACACACACATGCCCACGCACACACACAGATATATAGATAAGATCTAAATTAATTTGTTGCAGAAGGTCACACAACTTAACAGAAACGTCTCTTAACATTCAGCTCTAGACAACGCGTCTGCTAAGACGTTATCTTTTCCGCAAACATGAACAATTCGAAGGTCGAAGGGTTGCAACATCAAACTCCAGCGCATCAGCCTTTGGTTCGCATTATACATACGGTTTAGAAATTTCAGTGGGTCATGATCAGTATAAACTAAAATTGGAAACGAAGAACCTCCCAAATAAACCTCAAAGTGTTGAATAGCCAATACTAAAGCCAAAGTTTCCTTCTCAATCGTGGAGTATTTTCGCTGTGCCCCATTATACTTTCGAGAAAAATAAGAGACAGGATGTTCTATATTGTCAGCGCCACACTGCAGAAGGACAGCTCCCGCACCGACGTCACTCGCATCCACAGCAAGACGAAACGGCTTGTTAAAGTCGGGCGTGGCTAGAACAGGAGCAGACAACAAGAGGCCCTTCACATTTTTAAACGCCTTTTGACACGTCTCTGTCCATTCAAACTTGACTTTAGGACTCAGTAAGTCCGTTAGCGGAGACACGACAGAGGAAAAGTTTTTACAAAAGCTGCGGTAGTAACCAACCATACCTAAAAAACGTCGCAACCCACGCCGGTCACTAGGAACAGGGTAGTCCTGAACGGCAGCTACTTTTGCCATCACAGGGAAAACCTGGCCCCGACCAACGACTCGCCCCAGATAAGTAACGGTGGCCTTTCCGAACTCACACTTGGCCAAGTTTATAGTAAGGTTAGCCTTCGACAAACGGCGGAAAAGTTCACGCAGTTGCCCCAGATGTTCTGCCCACGTCATACTATAAACCAGCACATCATCAAGGTAGGCTTCGCAGCCAGACATACCTGACAGCACAATGTTAACCAGGCGTTGGAAGGTCGCCGGTGCGTTTCTCATTCCAAATGCCATGACTTTATAATTTAGAAAGGAGTCGGGAGTAACAAAGGCGGAAATCTCTCGAGCTCTAGCAGTAAGTGGGACCTGCCAATAACCTTTTAATAGGTCGATCTTACTAACGAAAACGGCAGATCCTACGCGGTCAACACAGTCATCCACTCGAGGCAGGGGATAGCTGTCTGGAGTGGTAACTGCATTGACCCGACGGTAGTCCGTGCAGAACCGATACGTTCCATCTGGCTTACTGACTAAAATACACGGCGAACTCCAAGGGCTGGAGCTAGGCTCAGCTATGCCGTTCGAGAGCATGTATTCTACCTCTTGTCGGAGGATCGCACGTTTCTTTGGGTTGACTCTATACGGGTGCTGCTTAATCGGGGATGTCGCTCCGACGTCGATGTCATGCTCTAAGACTGTGGTCACTGTTGGAACATCCCCAAAAAGCTCAGGAAATTCTTTGAGAATACCTAAAATATCAGCCTTCTCAGTAGTGGACAGATGTGGTAGCTGATTTTGGATCACCGTGAGCACCTCTGAATTTTTAAGACGACCCTCAATAACGGAACGGGACGGTGTAGTCCCACTGTCCTCACCCTCCACCAGAGCGGACAGTAAGACAGAAGACTCATCGGACGCATTTAGAACTGAATAAGACAAACTCTTGGGCGTTACAGTGGGTTCACGAACGAAATAAGGTTTAAGCATATTCACATGACAAACGCGAGAGTGCTGACGTCTATCTGGAGTCGAAATAACATAGTCAAGATCGGAAACTTTGTTTACGACAGTATATGGTCCACTGTATCTGGCCTGAAACGTAGCGCCTGGCACTGGCAGCAGAACTAAAACTTTGTCCCCAGGCTTGAACGAACGGGCTCTGGCCTTTCGGTCAAACCATCGTTTCATTTTAGCCTGAGCACCCTTCAAATTTTGTCGAGCGAGTTCGCGAGCTTTGTATAGCCTCGAGCGAAAATCACTGACAAAATGCAAAATATTATGATCGCGGCGTTTACTCAACAACCGCTCCTTTAGCACTGTCAGAGGGGTGCGGAGATTGTGAGCAAATACGAGCTCTGCGGGGCTAAATCCCGTTGATTCTTGGACTACCTCCCTTGATGCAAAAAGCAGCCAGGGTACCGCATCCTCCCAATCTTTGCCAACCTCCAAACAGTAAGCACGTAACATTGACTTAAGAGACTGATGGTAACGCTCTAACGCGCCTTGACTTTCGGGGTGATACGCACTTGACATGCAGTGCATAATTTGGAGTGATTTCAGGACTTGGGAGAACACTCTGGATGTAAAATTAGTTCCCTGGTCACTCTGGACAACTTTGGGCAAACCAACGAAAGAAAAGAATTTAAGTAATGCCCTAGTCACGGACCTAGCGGTGATTTTTCTCAGAGGAATTGCCTCTGGGAAACGAGTTGCTGTGCACATAATAGTAAATAAATATTGATAACCGCTTCTAGATCGCGGAAGTGGTCCGACACAATCAATGATGACGTGTTCGAAAGGCTCACCAATTGCTGGAACCGGATGAAGTGGTGCAGGTGAAATTGTCTGATTAGGTTTGCCACCAACCTGACAGACATGACACGTCCTACAGTATTCAGCAACGTCGCTCTTCAGCCCTGGCCAAAAGAAGTGTCGAAGAATTCGACGATAAGTTTTCGACACCCCCAAATGACCAGCAAGACCATCGTGAGCAACGCTAAGAATCTCACTTCTGTATTTTGACGGAACCACAATCTGATGCACCTCACTCCACTCCTCAGTGAAGCCGTGCGGCTTCCACATTCTCATCAGAACTCCATCTCTGATAAAGTACCCCTGAGGCATAGTCACTAGATCCTGAACGGAGCTGACAGACTCAAAACAAGAGGTAAGAGTGGGATCAGACTTCTGAGAGTTTATTAACTTTTCACGTGACAATGAAAAGTCCAGTAACTCATGTCTTTCTGTCTTGTCGGGTATGTTTTGGCTGCTGCTCTGCACCGACTGAGCGTCGAAGAGCCTCTCACACTCTTCGGGCTTAGCTACGAAACTGTCACTCAAGTCAACATCACCGTCACGGGAAGGAACGGACTCGATCAGCCGTTTCGTCTGAGAGCGGGTGATGACGCTAGCAGGAAAAACGTCGGGGAATTTCTGCTCACACTCGTCCAGACCCTCTGGCACGAGCGGCACGGGAACGACTTCTGGCGGCATATCACCTTGACTCCACACACTCCCACCGGCCAAATCGTTCCCTAAAATAAACGTCACCCCAGGGATAGGAAAAGAGGACCGAACTCCCACAACTACATCACCGCTGACTAAGTCGGACTTAAGGTGGACACGATGTAAGGGCGCCTCAACGAACCCCATCTCAATTCCCCTAACAAGGACACTACTGCCTGTGGCGGTCTGTTCGGACAGTGGCAACAGGCCCTGCAGGAGAAAAGACTGTGCTGCACCCGTGTCCCGCAGGATACGCACAGGAACGGTTTCCCCACCGGAAACTGATACCAAGCCTTTCATGATAAAGGGCTCATAACTAGACTGAGCCTTAGTGACTGCAGGCACCGCGGGTTCTAGGGAGGGCTGAGAAGACGCAGAGGTAATGAGGCCCATGGTTTTGGACTGTTTCTTTTTTAAAAGCAAACAATCCGCCAGGATGTGACCCGGCTTTTTACAATAAAAACAAACCCTTTCCTCAACCTTGTTTTGCGAGTTTTGTTTATTTTGGTCTGTTGCACTGTTACCAATAGATGAATACTTGTTACGGTATCTATCTCTAATAGCGACTCTGTGAGTTAACACGTACTCATCTGCCAATACGGCTGCGTGCTTAATGGACTCGGCCTTTTGCTCGCTCACATAAGTTGCCACAGCTTCAGGTAAGCAATTCCTGAACTCTTCTAGAAGGATAAGTTCTCTCAGCTGTTCGCGACTGTCAGCCTTTTGCGACTGACACCATCTATCAAACAGAGTCTCTTTTTCACGAGCAAACTCTACAAATGTCTGACGCTCAGTTTTTCTGTAACGCCTGAATTTCTGCCGATACGCCTCGGGAACTAACTCATATGCCCTTAGAATTGAGGCTTTAACAACATCATAGTCTGCACTTTGCTCCAATGACAAGGATGAGTAAACTTCTTGCGCTTTCCCAACTAAGACGCATTGCAATAAAAATGTCCAAACTGTCTTAGGCCACTGCAAAGTCGTGGCGACACACTCAAAGTGAGGGAAATATTTTTCCACGTCTTTTTCAACGAACGGCGGCACCATTCTAATATTTCGGCCTATATCAAAAGAATCGGTAACTTCGGGAGGAGGAACACCTTCTTTTTTTGCCTTGATATCCAGTTTTCTTAAAGCCAGTTTAGTTTCCAGTTCTTGCTCCCTAGCTTTTAACTGTAACCGTTCACGTTCAAAGTCAATTTCTTTTTCGCGCAGGGCGAGCTCCTGTAAGCGAATCTGGAGCTCAAGCTCTATTGTTGTTGCGCGAGCTTTCGATTCTGTAACAACCAGAATTTTTTTGTCAATTAAAACTTTTTCCAAAGCGGCTCTAATTGTTTCTTTTAAACGCTTTTCAGCGGAAGTAAGCTCAACCTCGTAGATCGTTACCAGTTCCAATAATTGCTCCTTAGTGAACTGCGCAAGTAACTCTACAGAGGGTTCTTTAACGAAATCATCTACTGATGCCATTATGAAGCGATCAGATAGACTAAGTAAAAATGAAAGAAAACGAAAGAGTCAAAAAGCTACAATTAATGGTAGCTGTAATCACAAAAGTGGTCGAAATAATTACACTAGTGACCACGGGTCCATCCACGAAATTCACACTAAATACCAGTGATAAAAAAAAATACACTGGCGACTTTACTATAAGCACAATTAACACTATTACAAAACCACACGACTTCCAGTACCTAATGGGCAATAATGCGACGGAACGAACACCCTAACTCCTGGGCTATCTAACAACAAAATAACAAACAAACACAAAAAAAACCTACCTACCTATCTATCTATCTTCAGTGGTTTACTCAGCTCGAGGCGACTTTAAACGTCAAACTCGAGAGTGCAAAATAGACCATAGACGCAGTCCACAATGCAGCTCCGAAACGTACCCCCACTGAGATATCCACCAAAAATAATAAAGAAAACAACAAACTGACAAGCTTCCTGCTTGCCCGCCACTATCTAACTAGGGAACTAGGGTGTACAACAGAAACTGCCCAGCAAGTACATACAAAGCCAGTGGTTAATCCACATAGTCCCGCTAAAACTCTATGTCTAAATCTGTAACCTCTACAAAAAGATCCCGGACGAGCGCCCAATTATGTTACGGCCGATCACCAGCTCGTAGCATAAAGGGGGAGACGCACACGATAATGGGTCAATATCTAGGGGTTTTATTATCCGAAATAAGTAGACAAAGAATTAACAAAGCGAATTTGGGAAGTGAAGCGGGAACACCATCGCGTTGTGCTGGGATGGACCAGTATCCTCTAGGGCACCCATGCGCGTCTCACGGGAACGGTGCCAGGAGGGTCTACAAATAGGCTCAGCCCACAGCTTTCAGGTGCTCCTAATCGAAAGGTTAGAAAAAAAAGTACCAAAACAAAACAAACAAAAACATAATCGCCACCAGAAGGGGTTGCCAGCGCTGCCTAGCTGCAAGTATTTAGGCGGCCACCAGGACTGGGGAACGTAACAATGGAGAACTCCTTGTCTGATGTATTAGCATCTAGCTTCTTAAGACAACCAACATTCATTGCTCAGCTAATTAAAATCATTTGACAGAGCACCAGACCAAAAAAAAAAAAAAGGCTATAATACAATTAACTGGTGCAATATAATGTGGTCTTTGAACTTACTCTGAAACCAGATCTAAAATTCATGAGCAGTCTTCTTGTCACAGCAGTGTGCGTGTGCATGTGTGTGTGTGTGCGCACACGCTGTTGACCTGTTTGGAGTGACTCCTTTCCCTACCTCCCAGAGCACTGTGGATCATGGCCTCTGTGTGAGGGGCTAGGAGCTCGGCCTTGGCTATGGCTGCCAGAGACAGGTAACTGGACATGTTACGGCTCAGCTCCTTGTTCCCCTGCCGTAGAAACCGCACCGCCACGGGAACCGCCAGCTCCATCACAGGAGGGCGACTGTAGTTCTACATGGAGGAGAACAGGAGACAGGGCCACAGGACTGTAAACTGGTAATGCAAAGAACACAAAGCTAAGTTTCACACACACACACACACACACACACACACACAGACCCACTCACATAAACACAGAGACACACACACAGACATATGAAAAACCTCAAGTAGATGCAAGGATATAAGAAAGTAGTGGTAACACCACTGACATTATATAAGTTATAAAAATATAATACAAGCTGTATTAATATGTTTTCTGTCTGTGAACCAGAGTGAGCCGAAAAATACTGGATGTATGGTATGATTTATGGGTTTGTTATTTGTTTAGACATCTAGTGCCTCTGAACAACTGGCATTAGAGGAGGCATATATAATTATTATTATTTATATATTATATTATATTATATTATATTATATTATATTATATTATAATAGCTGTATGAGCCTTTAAAGTTGGACCAGAGAACTTCTGGTTAACTAATCAAAAGAATTTGCTCCAGGAAGGGGACAACTAGAGTAAAGATGTGTGTGTGTGTAAAAGCCAGCTCTTCCTGGACAGATTTATCAAAATGACAGTCTTTCTCAACCAAATCATTCTGAACATCTCAAAAAAAAAAAGAAAAAAAGAATGAATGACTTTACTTAACACAGTGAGTACTGTTTAACAAACTGAGTTCCGGAAGTGACCGAATGCAAGACGGAGGACGGGACAGTTGTGACCACAAATCACCACTGGTTACTCTCAAGGACTTACATGTGTCAGAATCAAGGAACAGCTTGGTTTTGGATTGAGCTGGATTTGAGTATGGTTTGGTTTACTGGTCTCTTTCATAGATACGATAGATACGCACACACAACTATGAAAGATGCAGTTTATGGACTAACTGCAGTGTGTGTCTGCTGCTGGTGTTTCTGTGAAGGACAGTCATCTGTGAGGCCACACTGCCCCCAAGGGGATATAGTGCGCATTACATCAGAGAAGCCCCGTACAAAATCTATTCCAATCTATGAGAAATATAAGCAACCTGGCAAAGGAGAGAATTACTTCCAAAAGAAAGACCATTTAACGTGAAAGCTGTTTTCTTTCCTTTTTCTTATTGCTCATTTTATATCTTGTGTCCACAGAACTTTTAACACACTCAGAGTGATAGTGTGACAGTGCTTCTAAGGCCTGGATGTAAGTACGTACAGTTTTCATATGGTTGCTATTACAAAAACCTTACACGACTCGTTCTACTATAAAGCATCACTACTCCTTTTGACCCTTCATATCAAATAAACCACAATAATACTCGTTACAATATTTGGCACAGCAGTACATGTAGTATTACCCTGCAGACTGCTCTGTCGCCTAGTCACTCTGTCTGTGGTATTCATGTTCGTCATATTAAATATTAAACTGCATAAGCAGTTATGAGCAAACATCTTAGATCAGGACGCAGTTGTGACAAATGAATTAACATTGACATGGTGGAATTTCTCTTTCGGTTTTGTTTGTGTGTTTTTTTAATAACTTTTATGAGAGCTGTCTTTCAATTCTTGTCTTGTCCCCATGCAAAGATTAATGTGTCCCACACGGTTGTCGTAACGTTTTCTGTCCTCGCTCAAAAGTGTGCGCCAAAGCTCCACACTAACAACAGAGCAGCCACATCAATGCCAGGCTCCATTTCAGATCAAAGGATCTCATCCCTCCACAAAGAGCTCTGGCAAAGTCAGGCACTGGGCTCAGGCGCAGAGACGGAAGCTCTCTAATGATTACTCACTGTGTGCAGCCCTGTCTGAGGTACGCTGTCTCAAACAAAACCTCACAGAGAAAGGCTTATGCCCACACTGTTTTGTTTTGTGGCTGTGTATTGGTTTAAAAAAGTGAAAGAGTGTTGTGTGTATCTTTGTTTCAGCGCGCTTCAGATAGAGGGAGAGAATGAAATGGAAGAGAGAACAGATGGAAGAAAGGGAGGGAAGAAAGAAACAGCCTAAACTTGTTTAAAAAGTGAGGAACTTGGCATGATGGCTGCTGCCAGAAGTGTCAGTTTGATATTTGATGTTTGTCTCAGGCCAGACTGTTCAGTGTTTGCTGAGATCTCATTTATGTCACATTTTAATCTCCACTCTGTTTCACTGAACCCTGCACCGAGCCTTTTGTGCATGCTCCTTTATGAACCAGAGTTTGCTAACAATGTGTGTGTGTGTGTGTGTGTGAGTAGTGAGAGAGACCTTATAACCAAACCATAAACAAATCCAGCTCAACCCTAAACGTGTTGCGTCACATACTAACCTAGCTCAAATCTGTAACTGCTGCATTTGACCACTAAAAATCATACTGTGGACAAGATAAAGATGTTAAACATTCTTTCCTGACAGAAATCTCAGTACAAAGAAAGGAGCCTGGTAAGAATGTTGGAACCCAGGCCAAGTTTTGACCCAGGTCTGGTCAGCTGTAGGAGGCATACACATCATCTCAGTACATCCCAAACATGAGAATGTTCGCATAGGTGTGTGTGTGTGTGTGTGTGCCTGTGCCTGTGCCTGTGTGTGTTTGCACTTTTGCCTGTGCGTGTGTGTGTGTGCCTGTGTGTGTGAGTGTGTACTGACCTGCAAGATGCAGCTGGTAATGTCAGAGGCGATTTTGGCGTGAGGGGTGTCCTCATCCTTGCCGTGTTGAGGTTGGAGGTTGTGTTCCAGGCAGGATTCCCACAGGGACACCAGCGCCGCCCCGTGCCTCTCAATGGAGCCTGTCTCTCGGATTGCAGTGGTGATGCGCGTGATGCAGATCTCCACCACTGCCTGGTCATTGTCATTTGTCAGGTAGTCCTGGAATGAGCCAATCACAATCAACTATGATAACAAATTACAAAAAATGAACATCTATTTTTCAAAGAGGTTAGGATTACAAAATATGCCGAAAGTAAATGTTTAAGTATAGGCCAATGGAAAATCTGAAATGTCACCAGCCAAAACATTCCTTTCCCTATCTTTTGGCCTAAATATGAAATCAGTAAGATGGTTTTTTTTCCTCTTTTGCCTCCCCTATTTGAGGGACTGATCCTTGTTTTGTTGATGTGGGGATTTGGGAAATTCCTCTACAACTTTTGGAAAGTCCTCTAGTCACTCTCTTGACAAGCTGTGTTTTGTTTATGTCCTAATATGCTTGATGTGTTCTCATTAAATGTGAATCAATTTTACGAGGCTGTGGATTTTAACAAGGTCCTGATCTATTTTTGGTTCAACTTCAAGTTAAGTCATACAAGCCTGAACTGGTCTAAAGAGAGGTGTTGTCAGAAGAGGACAAGAGAGACAGTGAAGAGGCCTTAGTTTGAGTGAGGATCTGAAGAGGACGACACCAGGACTGGGTTTAAGTAGCTTCACCACTGTGAGAGGCCAACGGCATTTTTTGCTGATCAGACTGATAATTAAATACTTGTGAGGTCTCAGAAAATTGGGACGTGAGATGCTGTAGGGAATTATCGTCTGGGTTAGCTTGCGTCTGTTATTGAGCAGACCACAGAGCAAGAGACACAGAAATTTCATTTCAACACAACAAACTCAAAAAAGACAGCAAACAAAACTGAAGAGCAGCTGACTGACCTGGCACTAACTAACTAGCACTTTCCTCAAGCACAGTAAGCAGCACCTCAGCCATTTCACACCGGCTATTTTTTCCTGAGCAAACACATGATCCATGAAGCAGACTTGGAGGACAGACACTGCTCAATAACACAGGGGTGTCTAGTCATATTTGATTGGCTGAGATCTTGTGTGACCTTTCAGATTTTAACCAATCAGCAAACGGTGGTCCATCACTACAAGATGCAAGTCTTGTCTGTATGGGTTGACTCCACGCTGAGTTACACCTTAGGCCGAAAAACACTTACAGGAGAGCAGGAGATGGTTTTGAGCTCCTCTAGTGCCTGGGAGAGGCAGTCCTCGATCTCTCTGTCGTCCAGGGAGAAGAGGTCTCCCGCGCGGGACAGGTCCCTCTGGCCCAGCACTAAGCGGAAGAGCTGATGCATCCTCAGGCTCTGGCCTGTCTGAACACTGACCACGCCCACACTGGGTCACCGTGGTGACCTGGCATGCTTCTGCTGCAGCCGCACTACAGGTGCTGACTCACATCAGAACCCCATCTGTAAAGAGAGAGAGAGAGAGAGAGAGAGGATGGAAGGAGAGGGATGGCAGGACAGACAGAGAGAGAGGAGGACAAATGAAGGAGAGTCAGCAGGAGGAAGAAGGGGATATAGAACTTAATTTGGTTTTTAAAAAGCCAGAGAGGAACAGAGAAATTGAAAGGCAAGAGAAATATACACAGGAAAGCAGGGACAAAACAGACAGGTACAGACAGACTGACAGAGTTAGATGGACAGAAATAGACAGACCAACAGAAAGACAGAGACAGGCAGACAGATAGAAATAGAAAGACAGACAGTGACAGATAGAAACAGACAGACAGACAGCGGAAGACTGATAGAAATAGACAGACCGACAGACCGACAGACAGACAGCGACAGACCAATAGAAATAGACAGACAGACCGACAGATAGATAGATAGATAGATAGATAGATAGATAGATAGATAGATGGTAGGGGTGGAGCCGAATCCAAATACAGTATTCAGCAAAGCACAAATAGTACGTTTTTACGAATATTTATTTTGTACAAATATTTTAAAACTTATGTTGGTTTTTTTTCCCCCCAAAACAAATGTCAAATAGCTGGTGTTCCCCATACGACAGAGTGCCAGGGCCACACTGATGAAAAAAAATTCTGAGATTTTGAAAATAAAGTAGTAATACTGCGAGAATAAAGCTGTAATTTCAGAAGAGCAGAAGAGGATCAGAAGAGCTGCTTGCTGCAATATGGTGCTGATGTTCCAAAAGATTAAGTATTTCCTTATTTGTGAAACCTATACTAAACAATAACTTCACAAGGCGCTCCACATTCCTCATTTTAACTCAGGTGGCAGGCTGCTCTTCTCATACTTTCCCTCTGAAATAACATGTAGCCTAAAATTACAACTTTATTCTCGTAATATTATCACTTTTCTTGTAAAATTACAACTTTATTCTCATAATATTATTACTTCTCCTTGTAAAATTACGATTTTATTCTCGTGGCAATTTACTCCAAATCTGTGTAGTTCTTTCTTTGGAAAAGACACATTTTCTTGCACAATCTTTTCAAACTCCTGATACTTATGATAATGTGGTGCTGATGTGCCAAAAGATTAAGTATTTCAATATTTGTGAAACCTATACTAAAGTACAACTTCACAAGATGCTCCACGTAGGAGATTAGCCTGCATTAGCTCTGGCAGTGTAGTTACTAGCTAGTTCACCTACAAGCTGTGCTCACTGTTCAGTCAGCCTGTGTGTCACATGGTTAAGTCCTCCAATTAGAGTGGGTGGTGGCAGGGTTCACAGTGTTCACGTGGGCATTTATTAGTTTAGAGTTTAGTTCATAGGCTTGAGTGTCGATTAGGATCTGAATGTTAGTTTTAAAATGATTTTCTTTTCAATGATGTTTATGGTTATACATGTTTATTGCTGGGTTTATGAAAACCATGAACCAATATTAGGCTACATTTAAGTGTTCATAATTATTACAATGGTTTATTGAAGAACACTTATATTAACATTTTAATATCCTAAAATTAGAAGTGTAATAAAAACAAAAACAGCGTCGTTATGCCTATTTCCACTTTTATTCGAATACAAATACAAATAAATTTGCTGCCTCAACAAATACGGATACAAATACAATACTGGGCTCTCTGCACATCCCTAACAGATAGATAGATAGATAAAATATCTTTTTAACAGTGTATGGAAGGGATGATCATGAGGGAAAGAAAAAACACTCGGTCTTGATGACATGGTGAGTGTGGATCCTGGAGAGGACACAGTGTTCTGTGGTATTAGCATAAACTTACCTAGAACTGAAGCATGTAGTGTGTGTGTGTGTGTGTGTGTGTGTATGTACAGAGAACAATCCTGTCTGTGTTTCTCCTCTCTCCTGCTCAGAGAGTTTGTCAGCTCCCTCTGTTAATCTGTGATGTGTTAAACCTCTGCCCTCGGCAATGTGTGACCCATTCCAAACATCCAGACATGAACCAACCGATGCTAAATCCGCTAAAATCGCTCAAGTGAGAACATGGGCAAAACTGAAAGAAAAGAGAGGGAAAAAATGACCACTTAAGCTTCTTGGTATAGTATGATCCAAATCGTCAGAAATACAGTTCTGGGTTCATGACTGTTCTTTTTTTTTTTTTTTTTTTAAGTGCATTATTACTGAACAGAGAGTTCAGCTGTGTTGCTCTGATGTTAAAATGTTGTTCCTGTTTAACAATATCTCAGGATCCTGATAGATGTCCATGTCCTCTCTTGTTACCAAGCAAATTATTTTATGAAAATAACTGGAGCAGTCTAAAAAAACGTTATAAAAATCACAAACCTGGCCTGGGCCACAGTCTCACTACCCAGGGTCCACTGAGCATGGGTCAAACCAGAAAAATGCTTTGTCAAAAACAATCAAACAAATTTGATAATAAATACAAATGGCAAATATGATCTATATTTCAAATAATAATATGATAAATGAGATCATTCTGGGCACTTCTGAAGCATTTGCTTTGAATTTGACTGATTAAATAAAGATGAGAGAATGTCCCCATTTAGGCCATAGTGTGTGAGTGTGCGTGTGTGTGTGCGTGTGTGTGTGTGTGTGTGTGTGTGTGTAACCTCCAGGCCAGTTTCCACTGCTTTCCTCTGGCTAGGCCACACTGACACTCAGCCAAGAGGATCAGTAACAGAAACACTATTGATCTTCAGGTCTTATTCACTGAGAATTACTGTTTCAAACTGTAAAACTCACGCCAGCGCAAACAATAACAGACTACGATTATTAACCGTGCCAGAGACTTCATCACCAACTAATTTAGTCTAATTCAGAATAATGAGCCTTTATCAAACTGTACACAGAACAAAGCATGGCTCAACCCTCCATGCACTAGTCAGTAATGACAGGAAATGTGATAAATCAGATAACTTCTGAGGGTATGCTCAATGGATATCCATATGTTTCCATATCAACAGACTGGAATCTGATGGGAACAGATACACATAGCTGTTAGGGCATTAGAGGAATTTGGCGGTGAATTGGCCAGTGGTGAGGTGGGCATTTGGAAAGTGGCAGCATCAGAAATGCCAGTCTCCTAGAACTGTGGAGAACAAGTTGGATTTCTGTGATGGTGCCTATCTGCCAGTCACTGGATTCTCAAAGTCAAAAATTCTTTCATTTTAACTGTCATTATCCCGGCTTCATCCAAAGTTTCCTCTCTGTTTAATTCATCTGAAATTTACATGACTTACAAGTGTTCTCAATCATAAAAGTTTCCAGCACAGAATCAGAATGGCAAATCTCCGTTTTCCCCAGGAACAGGGTGAAACCTTCCAAAAACTCATTTTCAGCTCTGACACTTCTGACTCCAACTGTACACAAGCTGGAAAATCTAGTGACAAGTGACAAGAATTGCAGCAATTAAAAAACTAGAAACATTGGGCACAACCAGCAGAAATGCAGGGGCTACAGAACTGTGTTTCTCTACCCCAGACCTGGCAGCACAGTATGAAGCAGCAGTACACTTTGCTCTCAGGGCCAAGGACTAGACAATCAGTACATAAGTTCAGTCAGGTGTGATTCACCTGCTTTAACAAAAATGTGCTATTAAAAAAGTGACGTCCCAGAACTGGAGTTCAGACCCACCTCTTTACAGCACTCAGTCCTTGCACCATCTTATGGCTTTGATGAACACACGTCAAATTAACAGTCAAATCCCAGAGCTACGGCCACTCTTGTCCATCTCTCAATAATTTAATTTGTTTGATCTGGTAATGGCAAAGGGCAGTGAATCCTTCATGGCTGAATAGTTTTCAATCCCCTGTCCCTGTCTCTACTTAATTACAGACAGCTCTAAACACCTGTGGGGAGGGCTGTGGCTGCAAGCTCAGAATAGAGACTGGGATTTACATGTCGATGACATTGAGATAATATAAAAATAATAATAATTATTATTATTATTATTATTATTATTATAATAATAATGATAATAATTATAATAATATTATAAGTTTATTTAGAGCCCACTATCACTATTTATAGTCTCAAAGGGCTTTGTGAGCACAGAACAGTCTCTCTCACAGTTCATACTCCAAATCCTTTTAAATTCTAACATCTAAACCCTAAGCTGGAATTAATCATAAAAATGTCACATTTCAAGGGAAGAGTAAAAGAAGACTAATGTAAATGGAAAAAACCCAAAAAACAAGTAGACCAAATGGTGAAAAAAATTACACGCCACAATTCTATTTTGGCAGAATGTTTCTTTTTTGAAGAGTTACGTTTCATTGCAGTTGTATTTCAGATATGTGCCTCAAGACCCCTGTCTTGGGGTCTGTTAATGGTGGAAACCAAATAAACTGCTTTTGACAGACAGACCGCTTGGTTTCCTTGGAAACACTGGCCATGTGAATGGAGTCAGAGCTGTAGGCTGTGTTGTCACAGCAGGAGTGATGATGATGATGGAGCAGATGGAATTCAACAGGACATCAACAGGGAATAACCATGTCACAAACACACGCACCCTGCACACGCACACATACACACACAGACACACACAGACACACACACACACACGAGAAATTCATACATATTCATATATTTATTATCCCCATACCCTGTATGTAGCATAGCATGCAAAAGCACTTAATTTTTTTGCTGAGAAATTAGCAAATACAACATTAGACCCGCTTCCTTTTTAGCAGTCTTTGCTGGTTCTGTCTTCCGTAACTTCTCAGAACAGATTGTAAGTTCTGTCAATCATGGGACAGGGCAGGACAAACAGCCAATAGCACTCTGTGACATTCAGCAAGCAGCCAATGGTAGTCTGTCACATTCAGTGATGTGGCAGACAGTGCTCTTCACACCCTGTCCATGCATTCCACAGAGACACATTGCTAGGTGACAAGATCAGGAATGCGCAGTGGCCCATGACACAACTCTGGCCAAACAACTAAACCATAAATACTGCCATATTGATTTCAAGAGAAAAGAGGACTTTTCAGTAACTCCACAAGGCATTTCACTCGAATGAAATAAGGAGGGAGAGAGAGAGACACACACGCACACACACACACATAAACTGTTATCAGTATCTTTGCAATGACTTTCTAGTATCTAGTACATATATCTTTGACCATATGTATCATACGTGGCTTTGATACTTTTTGTGTAGCTTTTTTTAAGGTCATGCCAACAACCCTCACTGAACTGAACTGAACTGTGTGCGTGTGTGTGTGTGTGTGTGTGTGTGTGTTTGTGTTTGTGTGTGTGTGTGAGAGAGAGATAGAGACGGAGAGAGTACCAACCAGCCATCCTGTCTGTTTCACCTTGAACCTCTCTCTCTCTCTCTCTCACACACACACACACACAGACACACACATATACCAGGTTGTCTAATATGTGAGTAAGAGGGGGAAAGGGGGAAAAAACAGGCCTCTAGTTTTAGGCTCTCTAACAATCAGCCAGTTTTGTAATTAATCACCAGGTTACGGTTCAGCAATCTCAGGAATGCAGCCTTTAAAAACATACAGAGCCTCTGGGAGGAGAGAGAGAAAAGTCTTGGCACACAGCCATCCTCATGGATAACCATGTGACCTCTGACTCCTGTGCCCTAAATAACCCAGAGAGAGAGAGAGAGAGAGAGAGAGAGAGTGGTTGAGCGAGGTGGGTGTGTGGTGGTGTGGTAGAGTGAGGTGGGTGTGTGGTGGTGCAGAAAGAGGTGGAGCTTAAGCTCCATGGCCATATTACCCATATGAAGCTATGATCAGAGAGCGAGAGAGAGTGAGAGAGAAAGAGTGGGATGTGTTTGAAAAGGCACCTGAAAAACATCTATGATACACTGAAACCATAAATATTAAATGCTTAAGATATAAGACAGCCATAAAAACTAATTGAACCACTAAAATACCGGATGAGTAACCAAAAATCATTTCTTAGGAGATGCGGACCCGTTTGATGAGGCCAAGCAAACCACAGGGACTAGCCATGCAAGATCAAATGATGTGGAAAACCCATTTAGTGAATTTATACAAAGGAATTCACAATTTGAACTCTGGTCAAGTTGGCAAGGAATAAGTAATTAAACTGAACTTGTAATAAAGAAGCTCAAAATCCATTCGACTACCTAATTAGCATCTGACAAATTAAAAGTTGAAATCAAGAGAAGCTGTTGCTGAATTTGAGAATGAGATGGTGGAAAACAGCAGTCTGGAGCTGTAGGCAGCTCTGCTCCAACTGCTCCACCTGTCACAGTGTTCAGAAGGCTTACCTGACATCCACTCTCACACACTGATATGTTCCATTCGTAAATGGCAGTGGGATCTGTGTATAACCAAGTGAAGGTACTGTTTCAATGTCCTGACGGGAGCAGTATTAATTTTATTTAGTAAATACATCTTGACCAAAAATCTAACCCATCAGACAAAACAAAACGAACAAAGAAAAGATGGAGAAGCTTTGAAGAACATTTGATTCAATATATCATGATTGGCTATATCATCTTTCACAGTGGTGAGGCAGGTAAAACCTTAGGATCTTATTACAATTTTCTACAGTAAAAAGCAAAAACAACCAAACTAAAAACCAGGATTATGTACTATCAACATTGTATAACACTGCATGTATTTTTGGCAAAATATACACCAGTTGCATTTTCATACCAATGCACGCACAAACTCTGTGTGTGTGTGTGTGTGTGTGTGTGTGTGTGAGAGAGAGAGAGAGAGAGAGAGAGAGAGTGTGTGTGTGTGTGAGAGAGAGAGAGAGAGAGAACACTGAACCTTTTGTGTACCAGTCTCCTTTCCGGTTCCCCCACTCCTCTGTAATGGGTACCTGCAGAACACAGTAGCCATTTCTGAACACATTTAGGCTGTACTCTGTTTGGGTCTCTCTCTCTCTCTCTCTCTCTCTCTCTCCCTGTCCACTAGAACACTTCAGCATCAACACACATACACATACTCTTTCTCTCAAACACACACAGAAACACACATACACATGCGCTCTCTCTCTCTCTCTCTTTCTCTCTCTCTCACACACACACATACATACACACGCATGCACACGCACACACGCACACACAAACACACACACATACAAAACCCCTGACACCTTAACTGTCTCTGTCCCTGTCCCCTACACCACAAACATACATATAGTCTCTTTGCCATCTATGTATATCTCTCTCTTTCACACACACAAACATATGGTCACACCTTAACCATCTCTGCCCTGGTTGCCTCCACCATGAACTCTCACTTTTTCTCTGTCTCTCTCTCTCTCTCTCTCTCCCTCTCTCTCTCCCTCTCTCTCTCTCTCTCTCTCTCTCACACACACACACACACACACACACACACACACACACAGAGTTTGTGTGTGCAGTCATCACACTGGCTGGTAGGAGGAGGTTTTCCCTGTCAGACAATGAAAAAGGGGCTTTGTCTGGCCTGGCAAGGGAGGGGGTGACTGGGAACTTAACATCCATTCAACACGGGGCTTTACCATAACAATCAGCATATTCACCACGTAGACTAATGAACCAGATGCACATACTCAAACCCTACATCTCTCAAGGACAAACTTCACACATTCTATGGTCCTGTCAGTCCTGCAACATCAAATCACATTCAGTTAATCTAAATAAGGCCTCCAGCAAGTAAATCAAGTATGGCAGTGGTAAAATGAAACAAACATACACTGCAACGCTGGTTGTTGAAGCTGATGATCTGAGTGAGAATAAAACACTCTAGTGCAGGTAGCCCTTATGTTAATATCTCCCTACCTTTTCAGTGTGTCCTTATCTTATCTGAGAACATCTCCTTACGAACTATACAGATGGGTTTTTTTTTTTAGATACAACACAACCTGAGGATCTTCTGGAACAGTCAAGTGTTTGTGGTGCTATGGCCTCAATGGTTATTTCAAAAGCCGAATGGTTAAGAGAGCTTGATGATGAAAAGCTCTCCTTCAATACCACGGGGTCCCACCTTTCAACCTCCTCATTACACCTGCTAAGTTTGGTGTTGCCTCTGATACGATGTCTGCACAGCATCAATATCCCTATAACCACTGCACATTCCTTATACTTCACCTGAGAAATGTCAACAATGAGCCTATGAATTCTCAATCGCCTTGCAACACCTGACTACAAATTGAAATGACAAAGTCCAGATGATCAACAGGATGACAATGACAGACAACAGTTATCAATGTACTGTTCGTGGACTCCTCCGAATCAATAATTTACTGCAGTTTCCTGCATCTTACAGTGAGACAGGAAAAAAAATCAGAGGGGAACAATTAAAACCACATGAAACTCTGGCTCATCTACAGACTTCAGTCCTTCAGTCCTCTGTCCATTACAGAGCAGAATGGATCTTACATCAGGTTCCGCCTGAAGACAGGTAACTTCCACTGCGTGAAAAGTGGTGTATTCGGAAATATCCGGACAAAGTAAACTTCCGCTAAACCTGCTGTTTTCCGGAGGTATTCGGATGCCCGCAGAACTTTGTCATGCGGACCTGAAAACTCCCGCAAATGTCCGAATACAGCTGTTAGACGGCAGTTTTCAGGCATCCACGTGACCACAGTCGTTAGCTGATGGCTTGGCCTTTCAAATGCTTATAACAGTCAGTGGTCTAGGTGGGATTGGGTATAGAAGCCTGCCCCCCTTCCTCACTGTAACTTTCTATCAGTTAGCCTATATGTAATATTTAGGCTATATTTTGATAACCACACAAACTTCTTAGGTGTTGCATGGTATATAATATAGCAGTGGTAGGCCCATGTAGCCTTTAATGTCATTGCTCTGTCGCAGCTAAATTACAATGGACACTTCAAATGGAGCATACAAAAACACACTGAAAACATAATTTAAAAAAAGTCTAAATGAGAGGTTCATTAATTACATATTTGATGGTTATGCAACTGTCCTTTACTTGGGGTCAAAGGTACAGGGTGACCAGATGCAAACAGACCAAATGGGGGACAAGTAATAAGTTTGTGTGGGACAATATGGGACATGTTACTAATGCTGAGAGATGATGTAAAACTTAGATATAATGTCAGTCTAACTGAATAAGAAACACTTGTATACACTTGTATTGGTAGACATCAAACATGCATTGGCCATTACAGGCCCATCAAAGGCAACTGTACTTAAGCAAAGCAGCAGGCATCATACAGCTCAAGTCTTTCAAGTTAAACCCCTGACCAAATCCAACTATAAGAATAAATAAGGCTCAACATAAAATATTACATAAAAAAAACAATTTCAATGCAAATCTTTATATCAAGCCAAAATCTCTCTTGTAGCATGGTCAGAAGGGAGAAAAGAACTTTTCCCTTTCTTTTTGACCATGACGTCGGCTAACAGCGTTTATATTCATATCTGTAAAGTTTTACTAAGTTTGGTTTTTGTGACGTAGCAAAGAAATTCGTCGGCCCCACAGTTGCACAGTTTGATTGACAGCCGCCACAGACTCTTGATGACCGCCCTCAGCGCTCTCCTCTCAGCCATTGGGCGAAAGCAAGGCTTTTTAAAAAAACTCGCCTATGTTGCATTTTCACTGCTTTTGACATAGCGCTATTAAATAGATTAGAAACTATGCTCATGTGCGGGCGGGTAAAATAATGGATCCATATATTTTTTATTTCTGACAGTTAAAAACCAAACGACCAGCGAAAATGCGGGACATTATCTCAGTATGAGGGATGCGGGACAAAGGATACAGGACTTCAAAAAAAAAAAAAAAGTTTACAGGGCATAGGAGTTTTTGTTGTTGATTCTCGCTTGTTTGTTCGGAATGTTTCTCCTCAGTACGAGGACGCGCCCCGTTTTCAAACCACCCACTTAGAATCTAAGGTTGAGTCCTGTCCAATCAGTTTTCTGTGCGTGCATGGCGTAGAGTGACAGTAACCAATAGCATTGTGTGCAACTGCAGCGCGAAATTTGCTTTGGGGAAGGGGTTACCTGTAGTAAGGTAAGGAGAAGCGAGTCACTGAAGGATTACAGAAGTTGTACTCCGTATTCTGGCGATAGTGTGCATTTTGAAGATGGCTTGCAAAAGAACACTTAACTTTTCGATCGGACAGTGGAGTGGAGAGGCTACTCGTGCGCCGGGAATATCCAATTTTTCCAATGCCGAGTCCGAACGAAAACAAACAACTGGTGTCCCCGTTAAATGCATTTTTAAGAAGATGTCTCAACAGCAGTAAACGTTCATGGAGAATGTTATTCGGCGGTTGGACAGGATGGAGTCCCATCAAAGAGGAGCAAGAGGAGTCTGCCCGAGAAAAGAAGACGAGCGGGGAATAACCCTGTTTCGGTAAATTTATTTCTGTAGCCTTCTGGCTTTCGTCTTTGACTGCCGCGCATTCTGATACGTTCACATTTCTTTATCTGCTTTATCCTCTAATGTGGTTGAATTTAACTCTTGTATTAATTTTGCTTCTACAGGAAGCTGTGCGGAGAATGCATAATGCTGAAAACAACACGCACAGATATGATCCACGGACAAGGTAGGACAGCGTGTTTTGTTGGTAGACTATATCGTCGCGATTGTTTCATAGCAGTGCTTGGAATTCTAAACGAACTTTTAATCAATCTTCCTTTCTTCTCCGCTTTTTTCTCTCTCTAGCATCCTGAAAGACCGATTGAGACTATTCGAAAGAGTTACCGGGTGAATCCAGAGAACAAAGAGGGGGACAGGATCGCCACTCGAACGAGGCAAAGGAGGAGAAGAGTAAGTCAAAACATCATTTCCCTAGTAGTTTTTAGATTTTTTCTCCATTTGCTATTTTCAGTGATCTAATTTCTGTTTTCACAGTGTTTTGTATCTGCTCAAGGCCAGAGCTAGTGTTGTTTAAACTGAGGAAGAGGCTGCCATATGGAGGACCGCATCAGTAGATATAATTTCTGACGGGGACTCCGCCATCTTGGATGGAAGGCCAGCGTGGAGCCTCCCGCCTAGCACAGTGTTGTCTGCACTGTGTGGGGTGCTACAGAATAGAGACCACGGAAGCTGGGTTGTTCTTGGGAATGCTCAACATTTAGAGTTTCATTTATGCTCCCAAAAGCATTTGTATTATATACTATGATATTACAGTATATTCTGTTCTAATGTATTCTATTCTGTTATATATTGTACATTGATTATATATATATATATATATATATATATATATATATATATATAAAATTGTCAATTTATATGCCTTATATTATACTGTATTTGCTTTATTTATAATAAAA
This sequence comes from Chanos chanos, assembly GCF_902362185.1. Lineage (NCBI taxonomy): Eukaryota > Metazoa > Chordata > Actinopteri > Gonorynchiformes > Chanidae > Chanos > Chanos chanos. The sequence continues at coordinate 28,849,152 of NC_044496.1, forward strand.
TTTGTGTAATTCATTTTTGTTTGATGACTATCTATACAATCTACCTATGAAGATAAAACAACACCACCACCAATAATAATATTGTTATTATTATTAATAATAATAATAATAATAATAATAATTATTATTATTATTATATAAACCATATGAATTCATGTCTGGGGACCCACAATGGACCAATGGGGAAGGGTTTTAGAGGAGGGGCAAGACATTGCTCCACCAATCCAAAGAAAGACTTTTGACCAATTGCAGGATACCTGGTGGCCCAAGGTGTGAAGTGCAAATGTTCCCTTCCAAGCACCCCCAAGGGATTATTCACCATGGCAACTAAGGGCTCTAGGCAGACCCCAAAACACGGTACATATTCAGGAGTTTTCCATGCCGCGTAACAGAGCTGCAAACTGCCGGATACAGCCGATAATCTGTGGAGTATCAGGGAATATACAGGAGTATTCCAGGCCGAATACACCTCTTTTCACGCAGTGTTCACTTTCTCTCGAAACATCTCTCAGCTTTGAAATATTTTACCAAATTTATTAAATATTTTCAAACTCATGATTTATTAGTGAAATATATCAGACTTTTTACAAACTGTCAGTCGTACCCTTGATCACTATTATCATTTTATTGTTGTTGTTGTTGTTGTTGTTGTTACAGAGACATTGCACTGATGTTAGACAGTGATTTAATCCAGGGCATTTACATAAGGAACAAGGACAAGTGATCAGTTCCAAAGACATTTTTCAATGTCTTGTTGTTTATCAAGCCCAGGGCTGAAATGGAGGATAAGCATTCTAGTATTGACAGGCTAATGAGTGAGAGTATATGGCTTAAAAGAAGGGAACAGGACTGGAACTACTTCTGGGCCGCTACTTAACAATGCTTACATAAACCACTTACAGTTTTTGACTTTCTTTTCAGAGAGAAAAAATGGGTCACACCGTTCTTATAACCACATTGTCTTCAGCTCATTAATTAATCATGCAGCTAGTGCTAAAAATGCAACTAGAGACGACTGTTCCGCCTAGCGCATGTTGCACCCAAAACCCCCCCCCCAAAAAAACCATGCTCCCTGAAAACTCATATGCCGATCCAAGGGGAGAACAAAGGAATAAAAAGGGAAGAAACAGAACACTAATAGGATTCTTTGCCATAGCTGGGCAGTGCTACTGTTGTCACTTTACACAGTTTCTGGATGTTGTATTAATTGTGCCTTACAGCACTGCACCTACATTAAGACAGAGGAGGGGAGGAGGGAAGAGCAAAACGTGGACACTGCAGGGAAATGAACTCAAACAGAGATATAAAGGAATACATTCATCTGTGACCTCCACACACACACATACACACACACAGGTGGGTTTACACTGACGGCTTTACTGAGAGAGGATGAAGGAAGTGAGGGCAGGAGAATGGAAGTAAATCAGGCAGTTTAAACACGAACAGAAATTAAAACCAAACTATCACAATGGAAGAACATCAGCATAAGCCTCTGAAGTAGTCATTCTCAGTATCACAGCATCAAAGAGAAATGGGCGTACATCATAACCAAGAATGAGACTTAATCTTAAAACAATTCAAGATTTTGCATCCTTTCATATCTCTTGAGTCAATCTAATAAATTACACTAATTCTGCACATGCAAACTCTGTCTCTCTCTCTCTCTCTCTCTCTCTCTCTGATTTTCCAGCGTCTGTTTCCCTGTTTCCCACGGTATTAATTCTTAATGCCACTTGTTTCGTGCGGGGTGATGGGCTGACTCGACACTGCAGCTCAAGCTAAGCGCAGAGGCATGCAGAGGATTAGATGGGTTCCCTGCCCCTGCTGGAGAACGCTCTCAAAGCTGTTCCTCAAACCGACAAATTTGACCCCACGTAGCTCCGCAAGGAATGTGAGCTAAACCCTGGGAGGATTCCATGGAATTCGAGATCACCATTTTTTGCCATACAGGAGTGATGTCACGGGCAACGATGGCGGCACAATTTTTCCGCGGCACGGGAACCAAAGCTGCCCGTGTCTCGCGTGAGAACATCTGTGGGCCCACCATCGTGGGCCACTCCGCACAGAACGTAAAGGATGTCGCGTAAAATTTACATGTTGTAGGTTATGGCTTTGATGACACCGCAAATAACAGTTTATGGTTCAACACACATCAGTCGCTAAGGTTAGCGCCAAACCCAAAAGATTAGGGGTCAGGATAACTGAGGTTAGTTGCTGCTATAACCTTCAGTTTGTCCCCATTTCAATGAGATCTCATCTCACATTAAAAGCGTCAATCGCGTAAGTGTCACACTGCGCATTTAAAGCAGGGTATGTTTAATTTAGCTCAAAGCAGGCTATTCTAAAGTTCCCTGACGCAAAACGTCGCAGCGCACATGAAGTACGTATATTCTGCTGAAAGACTGCAGTTTTCACGCATATCGTGCTCTTCTTTTAACCTGTGTCGACAAACTATCCTGTTGGAGTAGAGGAAGAAACAAGTGCCAATACATCGATTTAATAGCCGTGCTAAAAGAACATGTTCCCAAACACTTACAAAAGTAAACCAAACGATTAAGTAATATTTACCCCGTGCGTAAAAATGAGAACACTGGCATTTTTTTTTTTTTTACATAAAAAAGCCTGCTTCATATGCTTTGGGTTTGTGTTTACGCGAGTCGAATTGTCGGTGTTCGCACTCTTGTCGGTGTTCGTACTCTTTAAGCCCGAAGTCCTAGGGTTTAAAGAGTACTCAATCCCACAGTAGTGTCAATGCGCTGGATGGTGGCATGCTACTGTATCGGTAAAAGTTGATGATAGTAAGCGGTACTACGCGGAGAAACTTTACCGTGGCGGTCTGTCATGGCTATGAGAGTGCACAAATTGACAGACAAAAGGATTTCAGCTGCACAAACAGACCACAAAGGCATTCAGATTTCTCAAGATCACTTACCCCGGCTTCTATCAACGACATTTGTTTCCAAACCGACCATGTAAATATGACGAAAATATGTTCTCGTAAATGTCCACTCCACTGTATTCGCCCGCTGCTCTAACTTCTCTCGCAGGACGAGTTCAAATTATTGAGTGGCTGGACATGTGCACAGTTCGCCACCCAGCGTTGACTAGGAGCATCAGCAAGGTTCAGCAACAGGTGTATTCATATGATGAAGGTCAAATGTCTTCATTGCCTTACGGCAGCTGTTTGTTTTCTTTTCTTCTCTGTCTTTTTGGACAGTTGGACATACGGGACATTTCTCTTACATTTCTCCTTCGTTTTTTAGGGAACCTGCCATCAGACATTCAGAAATTGCTTCAGCAGGCCATACTGGGTAGGCTTATGTTTTTGTGCCAGCATAATATATAGATGGAACGGCGGTATTCGACCCTTCAGGTCTCGGAAAGGTAAAAATATCCACAATTATATACAGTTTTTCATTTTAGTAGCATTAAGTTGATCTCAGTAGACCCGATCCAAATAAACAGCGCTCTGTTTCTCACTAGGAGTAAAAATTTCACCGACATCGCGGGCTGCTCAATTGTTTTCATCTTTTCAAAGTACTCCATAACAGTTTCAGTACAAAAATAGATTGTAAAACTATGGAGGGACCGTATCATTAAAACAGTTTTGGACAATCCATGTTTTATAATAAGGTGCAAAATTTTAAAGGGCTTCGACATTTATCAGTGATAAATACAGATAAAATAGCAATTATTCAATTCCGGATTTTTATTTCCTATTATTAATTGACAAATTAAATTCCCAGAGTTCATTTATCCTTGCTATTGAAAATTACGTCCACCAAACGGCACTAGTGCTTTAGTTGTACTAGCCGATTTCCAGTGGAACGGAAACGACAGGAGGCAAAGCCAGGAACTTTAAAGCACAATTTCTCAAAATAAAAGTCCTAAGATCAGGGGGTATTGGAGAGAGCGGGTAAACGTCCTAATAGAAAAGCCCTATGGCTTTGTCTTGCTAGGAGAATGAAGCCATAAGGCTCTTCGATTAGGAGGTTTACCACTTACTCTGAGTTAAGTAACTCTGAGTTTTCACTAAACCCACTTTCTGGAACATCCCCAGAACTATCTGGTTTTGATGAGTAATTTCGTGGATTTCAGCACAAGAGAACCGTCATAATGTAGGCCTACTCTAAGATATAGTAGACATCAGTGTGAAATAATGAGAAACACAAAGCCGATATGTGATTTGATGAGTGTAATATTTATGGATACTCTGTAGGTTAAGAAAATATGTGATGTTATGAAAACATATTGAAAATATTCAAAGGTTATCATGTTGTTGTTGTTGCTGTTGTTTTAGTTTTGCTGGACAACATGCTAAACCATGATGAACATTTAGTTTAAATGTGTTTGGTCAGTAATTGTGTTACAAATCTCATAACATCAAATTAATAATAACAAGTCTTTACAACAGTGTAATAAAGATCTGAGTTTGGCCACTCCCCTACAGACCAACAGCAATGCACATTAGGAATAAATCAGCACACAACCAAATACTATATATATATATTTTACAGAGCAGTCCATGTCTCATACATCACTTAAAACATGATAGGACACCAGAAAACCCCTCACTTAACATTCATAAAACATAATTTACATTTATTATATGTATTTATCTGAATGTACTAGATACATTATACTGCATAACGTAAGTGGTAGCAAATATTACCTGTACCTTTGTTAAACTACTTCCATTGTAGTGCATGAGTTTATTACATACAAAATATTAAACACAAAATATGGCCTATTAGTGCTGCCGAGTTGAAGGACTTTTATCCAGTTTTTTATTTTTGCCCATATTTCCTGGCTTCACGAAAGGCTCCTTACTCACAACTTCTCTCATTCGTACAGAAAATGACGGAACATACCGAAAAGTGCCAAACATTTTCGACTGTACAGGCAATCTCGAACATGTAGAAATGGTTCACACCACGAAGGAGAAGGCAACGTGTTTTGTTCAAGTGAGAGCAACATTTTTTTGTCGTGAACACAACCATATGCCCATGACTCTTATCTCCCTAATGAATTTCTTTGTTTGCATGGCGGAGATCATTATTGACGTTCAATCTTAAACAACTGCAAATGAGGCTTTTTCGATAATACGGAAAATACAGATAAGAAACTATTCATTTGTTCTTGTGTCCTTTATCGATGGCGCTTTGGAAAGTTGTTGCATACTGCTGCATCACTGCAACAGGGCGCCAGTGAATGACAACGTAAATTTAGAAGCCTTAAACACCACCATCTCTGATATTCCTTAAGCCCCTCAAACTAATTTAAACCATTGTGTTTGTTTAGCCAGTAGACATGGTCACACATCCATTTTTTAAAAGTACAGCATGACAGTTTCAGTGGACATGGCAGGGATCACCGTGTCAAGTAGGGACTCTTCTGACTTTATAACAGAAACCTGGACACGAAGTGAACTTAGGAGACCGCAATTTGTCGGTCTTTTTCTTGCCTGCAGAAACCCATCAGACGACAGCGGTATGAGAGAGCCTCAAAACTGTTTGTTTAAAGGAGGGTGTGGACGGACTGTGTATTTATAAAGAAACTCAGACTACGTAGAGACTACATTAGAGACTTGATTGACTGTTCATAAGGAGGCGAGCCACGGAGCACATCCGGACGTCCAGGGTTAGGACGCGAAAACGGAACGGTATATTTTCATGGCTCATGCCAGATACTTGGGGAAAAATTCCGTCGCCGGGGCCGGGAACTTGTCAGTTATCGGCCGACCGCTGTGTGTCAACGGAACACCGTGGATGTTTTATCTGTTCCAGGAGTGCGTTGAGAATGTTTGGGAATATTGGAGTGTAGTTATTAGTCTCATCTCTATGCTTTGTTTTCTGTTGTCCACGCTGCCGTAAGTATTACTTTAATATTATACATTAGTGTACGCTGGGGATACTTTAAAAATCTTCACCAAGTCACTAGTTATTGCGAAGGGTAATTACTAATTGGTCTGAAATTTAAAATTTGACTGTTGCTCCCAAGATAGAGCATTCTGCTCTTATATGAACAGACTGTAAGAGCAATGTATGTTTTTCTCCGTAAGGTTTTAATTGTTTATTTTATTTCTTCAGGCAGGTTTATGAATCATATAGGAGTGGCAAGGTGGACGAGGCTATGTCAGCGGGCTTTGTGCTTTTCCTTCTCGGTGGGGATTTCAGCAACTTCGCCGCATGTTACCTGACCAAACAGCTTCCCATTCAGGTATGGGTACTTTTAACATTTGACGTACACGAAAAAGTGCAGGTGGAGACCCAGAACAAAAGGCTTATTTCCTCATTCCTACGAATGAAAGAGTACAAACTCACACATGGCAACACGAGTCCAGGCAGGTATTTGTCAACTTCTTGATCCTCTGTACAGATAGCTGTGCGCTATTTGTGATGAGGTCAGTGTCCAAGGAAATATTCTTCCTTTGCCTGCAGAGGGCGCAATACAGTAACATACCAGTAACAATCTCTCTCTCTCTCTGTCTCTCTCTCTCTGTGTCTCTGTCTCTGTCTCTCTCTCTCTCTCTCTCACTCTCTCTCATAGATTGTCACTGCTGTATTCTACATATACACTGATGCCATACTCGTCTCCCAGTTCTACTACTACAAGATCAAAAACAGCTTTAACAAAAGTGAGGAGCCTCTCTCTCTCTCTCTCTCTCTCTGTGTATATGTGAGGTACCTATCGATATGTCAGTACATATTGGTACTAGGGGTGTTCGATATTGACAAAAAAGGATATCTTGATATTTTCTAGGATTTTATAGATAATGATGAGTAGACAATATTTTGCATCCTTCAAAAATGTGTTTTTAAAAGTCTTATATTGTACTCGCTTGCTCTTGTTAATATGATATTTATTGTCGAACTGTCTTTAACAGCAACCGATTTCCGACATAGTTTGCAGATTGCCGTCTTTTGAGCAGCATCCATCTTTTCAAAGCCAAACCACCTCCGTGTGTGTGTGTGTGTGTGTGTTGAAGAAAGAGAGACAGATAGATGCACAGAGAGAAAAGAGTGTGTTAAGCTCACAGCATTTTTTTCACTTAGAAAAACCTCTGCTGACATGGGTGTGTTTGCTATGGTTTTTGGCTGGCACTGGAACCTGTGTGGTACTCCCGAAACTGATAGCTGATAACACTGGACCCACCGTTTTACAGGTAAGGAACTGAAAAGAATAGAGAGTATGTGAGTGAAAGAGAGAGAGAGAGAGAGAGAGAGAGAGAGAGAGAGAGAGAGTGAAATAGATCACATATATGTGCATATCTGTACATTGCATTTATGTGTCTGAGAAGGTCATTTTGTCCGTTGTAATCTGTAAGTGGGCGAACGGTGGCGCCGTGAGTAGCGCTGTCGACTCACAGCAAGAAGGTCTTGGGTTTGATTCCTGGCTGGGCGGCCAGAGTCCTTTCTGCTTGGACTTTGCATGTTCTCCCCGTGTCTGCGTGGGTTTCCTCCCACAGTACAAAGACATTCAAGTCAGGCGAATTGGAGATACTAATTGCCCCTAGGTGTGCATGAATTTGCTTGTCTGTGTGTCCGTCCTGCAGTGGACTGGCGACCTGTCCAGGGTGTTTCGTGTTTCCATGCCTTTCACCCAATGAATGCTGGGATAGGCTTAGATAATGAGTTAGTAATCTGTAAGTGCTTGTGCTGTGTGTGAGAGAGAGAGACAGAAAATAAAGATTTTCAAATATAGACACGTCTATGCTTTTATGTGCATGTGTGCCCGTGGGTTTAGCGTTTGTTTTGTGTGAGAGGAAGTGGATGAAAAACTCTGGTTTGGAGCTCTCAGGAATCAGAGAGCAAACCAAATGTCTATGAAAAGACCACCAAATATGCTATATATGTTTGTATTCTAGTGTTTGACATGGATGAGAATGACTGTAACTGGTGTTTCTCACAGGCACAAATTGCCACTGACTGTACGGTGATGACTGGACACGTGTTTGGATACCTCTCCACCTTATCCTTCCTCTGCTCACGCTTCCCGCAGCTCTACAAAAACGTATGTATCTAAAAAAGAGAGAGGGGATGGAGTAACATTGAATATGTGAAGTCTAAAGGCATGAAAAATGTGAGAGGAGTATAGGAATGAGGTGGGGAGGAGGGAAAGTCAGAAATCAGTTTTAGCCACAGATTGTGAGCAGCCGTCATGAGAGAGAGAGAGAGAGAGAGAGAGAGAGAGAGAGATGTTGTGTAACTGATTAATGTGAAACATAAGGACAAAGATAAAGGAGTTGTGCGCAGTGTAGTGGAGGTCCAGCCAGGCTGACTCCTTCTGTGATTCACTGCACACTCACAGCCTTGTTTTTTTTTTTATCCCTCTCAGAGACTGGAAACTTCTCAAGATAGTTCACTGGGGTCTCTCTCTCTTTCTCTCACTCCCCCCTCCCTCTAATGCACACACATAAATTTCTGACTCAGGATGGACATTCAGAGGAAAAGGAAAACTAGAGCTCAACCATTGTATATGAATAAACCAGTAAACTGATTTCATTTTCACTGGCACATATTTGGTTTGATTTTTGATTTGTTTATCTCTGTTTGATGTGATACAGTATAAGAGGCAGTCTACAGAGGGGACCTCGTACCTGCTCTTTGCTCTGGCCATGTTAGGGAATGGGACATATGCATTGAGTCTGATAGTGATTCTTCCTGCACTCACACCCGCTGCCAGGGCACCCTTCATCCTAAACCGACTGGCATGGCTCATTGGCAGCTTTGGCCTCCTTTTCCTCGATGTCCTTGTATCCTTTTGACTGTGTGTCAGAAACTACAGAACTGGGTGTGCGTTGTTCCTTTTTGGAATTTTTACATTTTGAGATCCAGGGAGGTAAACACAGCCAACAGCTATGGATTAAGAAGGATTTTTGGTGAATGTACATTGTTTTGATCAGTAAATATATCGCTGTATCGCTAAATGTATCACTCATTTCATGAGTCTGCCATAAAGATGAAGTTTAGCAGAGCGGTAAGAGGGAGCAGAGATAAAAGTTTCACATGTTGTAAGTGTCTGGTGTGTTGCAGAACTTTGTCAGGCTGTAGAAGGAGAGATAAAACAAAAATAGAGAGGACAGGAGATGCAAAAAGGGATTCATCTGAAAGCTGTAGTGTGTTTATTTTTTCTGAATTACTGATGATGCTTCTCAGGTCACAGCCCAGTTCATTATGTACAGAAAGAACAAATCCAGTAAAACGGAACAGCAGTGGAACTTTCCAGAAGTGGAACCTCTACTTTGCGAGGAAGATGAGCTATGAAATATGAAAAAAGTGCAAGAGGCACCGATACCAACTAGTTGGTTCTCAACTCACACATTCAAACTCATGGGTAAACCTATAGACAAAATTGTTAATGTAATTTTTTAATACCTCTATTGTTCTTCTAGTGTCATCACTCAAGGCAATTTGGATCAGTTTAAGTGTAACTGAAACTGACAGTTCTGGGTCTTATAGTATGAATGTTTAGAAACCTCCAGGAGTCTCCAGGAAACCCAGTACAGGGCACTATACTGTTTACACTCTAAAAATGTGATACAAGATATATTTTGTATGAGACTTTTAAAAATATTTTTAGCAACTTATATTTCATTGACAATGCTAATTTAATATTCAGATGCTAATTTATTTTTATTGTATTATTTCTGTTTCTATTAAAGATTAGAAATGTATGGAGGTAGTGGCCATGCTTCTGTTGAAGATGGGCTCTAGTTAATAGAGGTTAATTATAATAAATTTTAATATGTTCAAATATTTAAGTTTGAGAGCCAGACTCACCCTCAGAGGCCAGCATGCCTCTTATGTCTATATGAGCTTTAGGGTGATCCAAGCAATACAATGTTTGGTACTTTGTCTTTTAAACTACTGACTTCAATATTGTTTTTAGAGTAACTGACTAGTCATTATGTGTCAGATGTTTTGATGACGAACAAACATTTTAAAGTTCAGTTAGAGAGAGGCCAAGGGAGTATTTTGTCTCTGCTAAGTGTTTCAGCAGTTACAGATGAATTCTCTGCTCTAACGTTCGTTGTAGATTTGTGCCTTAACTGTGGTTTGTCTTTAGGTTTTAGCATCTTTTCTATGTACTGCTTTTGTAGTGACAAACTATTCAGTCTCGGAAATCTTGTTAGTGTATTATTTTTGACAGTGTTTATATTTCAGGCAAAATTCATTGTATTGTTTGTGTCAAATCAATTATGGACTGCAACTTTATTTGGAGTTCCCTATTTGCATATAAAAGTAATAGGAAAGATCTTTGTAAAAAAAAAAACAAAGAACAAATCAAAAAAATAGAATGTGAGGACAGCTGCACACTTGGCCTTGGCCATGAAACACACACACACACACACACACACAATTTTTTAGAGTGAATGACAAATGTCACTCAAGTTTCATCAGGCAAGTTTAAAAGATAAATATTCAAGGTTAGTGTCTTCTTTAATTGTACCAAGAAGAAAATTCTTTGAGATTCAACTGTGTAAAAGCACTTTGAAGATGGAATCATGGTTGCTAACAGCTTCGGTGTGAAGAAAAACTCACCACTTACAAATACTTTAATAGTATTAACACCTGCTAATGTGTCACACAGACTGTCTTTTATGTACAATACAAAAATACGGCAGGTCTGTTAAAGATATGGAATGTGTATAATAACAGGTAGGGTTTTCTTTTTTGTGACGATTTGGAATGTACTAAAACATATTTATATGAAGTTTTGCAGGAATGAATATCTATCTATCTATTGAAGCAGGACATTTCGTGACGGTTCCCTGAAGTCTTTAACATCTCTGTGTAAATATTTTATTTTGCATTGTCCCTTTGCTTTGGGCTGGCTGGGCATCCCATGCCATTTAATGACAGAGATGTTTCAGTCCAGATGTTGAAGATCTTTTATTTATTTATTTGTTTATTTTTGTAAATTAAGGTGAGTACCGGGCACAACTTTAGTGCACATGTCATGTTTCTTTTCCTACCTCCTGTTTTCAGTGTCAGAGAGATAAATTTGTTTGGAAAGTGGTTTTAATTTTGTTTGGTCTATAATGTGAAATATATCTGTGAAAGCAGATGGAGATGGAGACATCCTCAGTCTCTCTGTAAGACTGTTAGTGCCTAAAGTATATGCTTTATGACTGCATGTACTGAGTGCCTGCAGAATGAGACACATAATGTACTTAGCATGTTATCCTTTATCTTATGCAAATAATTTGTCTTGGGTATAAAATCCTTAGGACTGTATTTAACATTTAGGGCTTATTGTAAATGATTCAAAGAAGGGGTACGGTATTTACTTACTGTAATATTAAATAATAATTTACTCTTTGTTTCACTGGTTCCAGCTGTTGCAGTATTTAAAAGTGTTTGTAATGGTCTGTTTGCCTGGTTTTAACACTCTACTTACTGTGGCAATATATTATACTTAAAACTTCTGAGATATCAAATGCTTATATTGATGGAACCCTCGGGACTTGAATGTTTAACACTATATTCGCAAAACGACACGATAAAATGTATTTTTTTTTCATGTATTCGTGACCTTTCACTCCAGATGTGTCAATAAATTGCAATATAAATCCATCTGGTTTTGTGCTATGCCTTTTTTTTCTACATTTTAAAAGCAGATAAGTTTTATTTGTTTTTATTTTACAACACATTAGGTGTTCAACGGGCTTTAAATCGACATGGAATCGAAGGAATTCGTATTTTGAGACTATATTCCAGAATAATACTATATTCAACAAGATGGCTGATTCAACGAAATTTTTATAGGATAATTACGCAACAAGCTGACGTGTAGTTTTAAAGAACATACTTTTTAAATGCTCAAATCTTTCATTTGATTTTTAGCATTAGTTATTAAGCGTTTGCTGATTTTCTGTTGATGGGCATACTTTGCGAATCTCGACCAGTTCAACTGAAGTAGGAATTGTTTCCAGTGATTTATCTAATTAATTAAATATTTAATGAACAGGTATCCATAACGCTGATACTTTATTTAGGAAGGGGCGGCACAGGTGGTCCTCGTGGACAGGGCGTTAAACAACCACGCCTTTAGACCCAAGCGTAGAGTAGGCTCACACCACACACATACAGCCTACGCACAAAGTTACGGTTGACGGAATCAAGCGCCAGCCAATGGTAAAGTACGGTCCTTGGCAAAGCGAGGCCGTAGGAATATTCGAGGAGGGACTTCCTTGAGGATTGCTGTTGGATGGCAGCTGAAGCTCGGTGACACGTAACTAAAATTAAAGGTGCCGTGTAGGCCTCACGATTAGGCTGCAACTTTAGTGAAACTTACTGAAGTTCGCTATTAATTAAGTGACTTTACATTGGACAGTTATGCTTTTCTTTATTATTTATGCCAAATGTTAGTAGAAAGGTCGTTTACGACTACTGATGTGTCTCCTTTGAAACTTCAAACCTGAGGCTCTGTGTGACGCGTTCTTTGAGGATTCTGAGCTCAGTAACAAGGCAATGTGTTAGACTTTGCCGTTAGTACAGTATCATGTATTCTATTCTGTTCTGAGATGTCACTAAACCTGGCTGGAATACTATGATTTGATGAGGAAATTAAGTGGGGAAAGCGACACATCAAAGGGGCGCAAAAAAGCCAAGCGGAGAGAGTTTGTTGAAGTTTCACTGCAATCTCAGAAGTGTACGTGGTTCACAAGGCAGGAGACCATGGGTAACGGGGTCTGCTCTCGAAGACAGCGGAAGATTTTTCAGTCTCTTTTGGCCATCACCGTTATATTCGGCGGCATATACGGAGCAATGGTATCGTATGAAATGCACAAACAGCTGAAGCGGACGGAGGCACTGGCGCTGAAGTACCAACAGCATCAAGAATCCTTATCAGCGCAACTTCAAGGTAAACAGTATGGCGAGAGAAGCAGATTTGTCACAAATAAAGACCTCGTTGTCTATCGTGTGTTTGGCATTTGCATTCTGTTGACATTTCACTACACCGAGGCAGTCTTTGTTAAACTTCTTAAGTTTTGTCGCAGTTCTGAATAATCGAAGCCATCCTTGCCCAGTTAGAAGCGAAGCGAAGAACATTCATGTTCTCCTAATTTCAACACGTATAATTCATGGAGACCAAGTTGCTGACTGGCATTTCATTTGCATTCACTTCACAATAATTATTCACCTGAGTTAGGTTTTTATTCAAGTCTACTCTATGTGCCCATAGTCAAACATTGCATCAAACATTGCATTTTGTTACTTCTGTCGATTGCATCTCTGAAATAATGCATGTCGGGTTGTCCACACAGTTGAGAGTCTCAACTTTGCCTGCGGTGCTGTGTCTCGACAGGAATTCGGAGCGTCTGACAATTTTGACCGTATTTCATTTGCCGTTCAGTACCGCTGAGTGACTGCTGGGTTAGGTTTTCCCGTTCTACCGAACACAGTCCAATCTCATCTACCCTCACAAACCCACGATTTTCATCAGAAGTGCTGAGAAAGTTTAAAAGGTCAACATGGGCGCTTCTCTGACGTGATCCTTTGGTCCGAGTTCCAGCCAGTTTGTTTTGAAGCAGCACTCATAGTTTTCCTGTCTCATTAACACGGTGGTTGGCGAAAATCTTAGTCTTAAATATTTCATACTTTCAGTTCATTGTCCTCCAAATCAAACAGGGGCTTCTGTGGTGGATAAAATAGCACTGAGGTTACTTTGGATTTACAAGAGGCAACACAATAGTGTCATAGTTAGGTTTAGAAGCCCTGTACTCCATTCATCGTCCATGGTAATTAATATGGTTTATCCAAGGCATCAGAAACTAAGCCCCATGGAGTCACTTGTAGTATCAGTGTGCTGTTTCCAATTTTAAAGTAAAACATCTGTTGTTTAGAGCTATGACTGAACTTTTCCTATGAAGTTTGGATATTGAAGAATTTGGCTAAACCAGGGGAATGACACATTAAATGAGAGGTCACAGAACTTTACCTGCCAAGTAAAAACAGTGTTCATTTACCCTCGCTTATCTAGTGAGTTATAGCTTGTAAGTAAATAAGTTTGTGTTAACTTAATCTCCCTCTCAGAAAGTGTGCATACTCACAACTCTCATATTCTCTCTCACCCACTCTTACTCTAACAAAGCATGCTGTCAATCTCATTTTTTTCTCACAAGTTGTGTCTCAACTGATACAGAGACCTTTGTCACCCCCATTTAAGTAGCTCTGTGTCTCACAGCTGCTTTTATCGGGCTCCAGGGTACACTTCAATGAGGACTGATCCCTATCTGCCTCTCCCAAGCTGATCTGAAAAGACTGAATAGCTATGGAGTAACATGATAATTACTCTATATTGTCCCACAGGTGTCTTAATACTGGGTTTGCATTACTGTTCAGACTAGTTCAGTCTTCTAACAGGACCATTAACATGGTCTTCTGCAGTCTTTAGAGGTCCCATAAGCCACATGTAAGCATCTTCCTTCTTGGAACCTACAGTGTATGTTTTTCCAGGCTTGATTAGATGCACCTGACTCAGGTAACCAGCGTCCTCATGGAGATCTGTGTTGCAGTGAGGTGTGCTGGATCTGGGTTGGACAGAAAGCCTGCATGTTTTATTGAGGAGAATTAAAGAGGAGGCTTGCTTACCCTGGCACCTTGTTTGAGAAGACAGAGCATTGTTTGGGATTAGGCATTTTTGTCTCTGCTCTTACAAGCCAGGTATGGTTGCTTTTCAGTTTTAAATCGTAGAGTACGGTGGCACAGTGGGTAGCGCTGTCGCCTCACAGCAAGAAGGTCTCGGAGCTCTGGTTTCCTCCCACAGTCCAAAGACATGCAGGTTAGGTGAACTGGAGACGCTAAATTGCCCCTAGGTATGAATGTGTGTGTGAGTGTGTTTGTCTGTGTGTCTGCCCTGTGATGGACTGGCGACCTGTCCAGGGTGTTTCCCCACCTTTCGCCCTATGAGCGCTGGGATAGGCTCCAGCACCCCCTGCGACCCTAACCAGGATAAGCGGCTTAGGTAATGAGTGAGTGAGTGAGTGAGAGTAGTAATGTGCTTTTCTTATACCCTCCTCCTCTTGTGTCCACTCACTGAAGCTGTGACCTCTGTGACTCTAAGGCCCTGTTTACACCTTGCATTAAGATCCGATTTTGGTGAACTGATCACAAGTGCACAGCTCAAAAGTACAGGTGTAAACGCATCCAATGCCCATTGAGGTCACATCGAGATCTGATCACTCAGACCACATTCAGAGGTGGTCTGGACCACCTATGGCCACATTCTTATAGCAGTGTAAACGCGAACGCGAACTCAACCACATTGAACAACTGTACGAACTCATTCGCGTATGTACACATTCACTCACCAACGGCGTCGTATTAAAGTGCGGCAACAACAACTACAACAACAGCAGGCAAAATGGATATTGCTTTAATTTCTTCTTCTTTTTCTTCTTCTTCTTTTAATTTCTGACAGACTTAGCAATGGTTTATCCATGTGTTTCTCAGGAAACTCTGCACCTAGATGCTTACAGCACTGTGCAATATTGAGCTCTCCTTGCTTCAACACACCTGATTACCACTCCCTGCCTTACCTCACCTGATTTCCTCTCATCAGCTGATTGTCAAAGCCCCTGATTAGCTGGAGGAGGTTGTGGTGGAATAAGAGGAGATCTTAAGTGTGCAGAGTTGTAGGGACAGGATTTGGAAACCCTGCTTTATATAACAGTATTCCATAGTCCCTGTTTTGACTTCTACATTTTGCTATCGTGACACTTTGCTAACATTTTATTTGAAGAGAACCTGATGTTCTAAGAGAGACTTGTAGGCTCTCAGACCTGAAAGACTACATGACAAGATATTTTTACTCATTCTGTGAGCACAGAATTTCACCCGCAGCTCTTTTCGTTTTAGGACCTGTTAGAAGACAGCCATTCCATCTGTCATGCCAGCAGCACACATACCTGAAATTAGATTGATTGGTGATCTTCAATCTCGACATTTGTTTTACTTGTTTGTGAACATCTGTTAAAAACTAAACAGACCTTTCTGTGTTTTATGTTGGATAGAGCTTTGCTGTGAAATAACATGTGCATGGTGATGAAAAGAGCCGTTTTGAAAGACTGGCAGTATCCCATTTACACTAGTGTAATTTGACAGGTCTTTCTCAGCTCATTCAGCAGTGTTGCCTGAAAGCATATCAAGTCTCTGCTACACCTGCTCATAGAGCCCCATAGAAAAGAGCATGTTGGTTCCTACTGGGCCCAGTGTCCTCTGGAGAAATGAAATGTATGGAAGGAGAAGCAGGAGAAGGTCAGGAAGTTCAGCTGTAACCTGGTATTAAAAAAAAGAAAAGAGAAACTATTTTTGTTCTGCCCACTCCTATACCCATCCTCTTTTTCCTCAGTCCACCTCAGCTTTAGTGCTCAGTCCTCCTGAGAGAGGGTCCCAGGTCTCTAGAATTGCCAAGGTGAGTTGGATTACAGAAGGCATGGGACAGGACTTACTTCCTGGGTCCTGTCTGTTCTCAGCTCTCAATATCCATTTCTCCATTCATGTAGAGCTTTGGGAAGGCAGGCCACCTGATTCTCAAGCCATTTTGCTGGACCAGCTCTGAGCTGGTCAAACTGGTGAGGTCTGAAAGCTCCAAAAATGCCGGAAATACTGGAAAGGTTCATTTTCCTGAGAACATGCTTCAGGAAAGACAAGACAGCGCATATGAAATGAGTAAGGGTTTTCCCTTCTCTGTTGTGAGGGCTTCATTTTCATTCTCAGTTCTCTAGTCCCAGATTGTTGTCATACCCCAGAAAACATTGGCAGTCTAATATCAGATGAATGAACAATATGAGATCTTGTCTGTTTACAGAGACACATGAAGTTGACCTAGATTTACTCTGCATGTCCTGATTTCTCAGCTGAAGTTCACTACATAATTGTGTTGTCATCTAATATGACATTATGCTTCCTTGAAGGAACTGAAAAAAAACAAACCAAAAACTTTTTATCCAGCAGTGAAATGATTTGCATGCACTGGCTTGTGTTATCCCATTATACTGCAAAAAAGCTTTGCATGCAGTTTTTCTAGTTTTTCTGACTGCCTGTTCAGAGTTCTCATCACGTGATGGAAACAGAAAATACCACCATGAAAAAGCCTTAAACTGCGGAAGAGTAAAAAGATGCAATGATTTACTACAGAAGGAATGTGAACTGGTCTTATTAACCGTGACTGAAGTGGAGGGCTGTGAGGACGATATCAGATATTTCAAATTAGAGAATAAGACAGAAGAATGAAAAATGAGGTGATGCATCTTTGGTCTTGTTAAACTCAGTGTTTATTTAGACTGCAGCTGGACTCCCCCGCACATGAGCTGAAAAGTGGATAATGGAGTTTGACTTGTCCCATGGAGAGAAAGTGTAACATACAGTGAGAAACACACTGATTTGTTTGTATGCTCTCAGCATGAATTTTGTCACAGCTGTAATGATATGATGCAGTGGACATCTTAAACCTCTGAATTTAATTGTGGGTTTCTTCCACATTGAAGTGTATGGACATTTTTGCATGTGTTTGTAAATGTTAATAGCATGGCAGTCATGATAAACAGCTGTGGATGTAGTGCCATGTGGCTGGATTCACCTTAACTCTCACTCTCTATTCATGAAGTAGCAGAAGTTTCAGTTGTGCAGTGGATAGTGTTTCATAGATTGGCAGTTTGCATGCGTTGGCACAGTCCTCACTGTTCAGCACTCCCACTGGAGCCCTGGCAGCAGGCTACACTCTGGCTCTTCAGAAACTTTTAACCAGTTCCCTCACAAACAATAGTCATGTAAGTCAAAACCAAATATCCCCAGTGAGTACATTAAACTGTGTGCTCTGATATCGTTTCCTTTTATATGATTAATTTCCCTCTCGTAGTCTCAACTGCTCGTTTGTGTGTGTTATTTTCAGAAAAACTTTTGTGCTGGCAATGGGGTTAGCAATGTCTGGCAATGGGGTTATGCTGAAATGTTTAATTACACTGTAATTAACAATGCACCAGGTATCAGCTGTATCTGTCTTCAGAATAAGATACAATTCTGTGTTAGGTATTCCCAGCCTGTCTGTTTAACATTCCATGCTATCATGTACTTCCATAAGCCAACATTGTCATTAATTCATAAAGAGGAATCTCACTTAGCCCTGGGTAATTAGGCATAACTTTCAATGAATGAGCAGAATGTGATGCTGTATTACATTTATTCAAAACAAACAAACAAACAAACAAAATGAACCAGTGACAAATATTAAAAGAAGGACAATCCTCTTTGGAAGGTAAAGATTTGCAGGCAGCCCCTGACTTAAGCTTTAATTCGGAGGTCTTGTGTCTATTAAGCTATGGTCTTTAGTACAACCAGCAGAACCAGTCCGGTCAAGCCCCAGGGGCAGCGCAGCCTCTCGGGTATGGTATTGTATACAGAGATATACATGAGGAATGTGAATGAACTGGTTAGTGCGGATGGGCCATAAATGCTTTGAACCTGTCTCTGGATCAATAGTACACCCCGGCTCACTCCCACCCCTCAGAAGAATGGAAGGGCCTCATTTAAAATGAGCTGTATGGTTAATCCATTTGAAAGTGTGTTTCAGACATTAGAGAAATCCTTTGTTTTTAATTTGGGCATGGTTTTACCGACACTCTCTACTGTTGCTTGTAATGAAGGACCCACCTCTGCACTGAAAGAAAGTCCCTTAACCAGGCACATCACTTTGGAACCCTACATGTAGACACACAAACAAACACACACACACACACACACACACACAAACACACGTGCAAGCACACACACACAGCTCTGTTCTGTCAGCAGGGGTGTTGGTGTTTTGTTCCTTAGTTCTCACAGGATATTGAGATCATGGTTGTGAAGCTGTCTATGTCTGTGGTCTCCCGGCTGACTGTAATGGGCTGGACCACGGCCTGAAACACTCCCTCACTCACACTCAGATCCTCCTCATTGATGCCGGTGTTTCTTCCACAGCACTTGCCCACACTAACTCTGGACAGCTGCACTGAAAAAATGGGTTGTGTAGTCAAATACAAGATGTGTGTTCAATGTATTACCCTGAGGCTACCCAGGACACTAAGGTTTAGACCATGTTGCTTCAGGCAGATATGGGAATTTTTATCCATGCCTGAAATGAAAAAGATGTATGTCCAGTCACTGGGTGTCTGTTCTGATAGAAGTTCAGTCAGTAAGAAATTTAGCCTGTTGTGTGATGCCCAAAATGTCACACTAAATGTGATTCATAATTAACTGCAAACATGTGGTGAGGAACACACAATAGAAAGTGAGTACTGCACTGAAAGCAGTGTTTTACTGACAGTGTATGGGACCAGTAAACGACAGAGACTATCCACTATGTGATGAAGGGCACTTGGCTTGTTGCAGTTTTCTTGCTGTGTCACTTTTCTCCTAACTGAACGGAAGGGCAGACTGAAGGGAGAGATGGGGAGTAAGAGGCAGTAGGGCCAGGAAATTATAGGGTGCGAAGGATGATTGGATGAGATAGAAAATGGCTAGTTTGTGTTCAGGAAGAGGGAGGAGACTCAGGGGTGTGTGAGTGTGTGTGTGTGTGTGTGTGTGCATGTGTCAGCATTCAGGCCCCAGTGTTTTTCCGCCTTTCGATTTTAATTTCCCTCTTCCTCCGCTTCCTCCTGATGTTGTTTTCTGCAGCTTTTTACAACGCCAGAGTGTCTTTCCCACATCTATGGTTATTTAGACAATCCGTCATTACTCACTGACCTCATTTTCTGCCTCTCTTCTTGTGTCAGTGAGTGAGTGAATTGCGACTGACCAACCGCGTGCCTGTGTGTGTGTGTGTGTGAGTGAGTGAGTGTCCGATTGACTGTGTGTGTGTGTGTGTGTGTGTGTGTGTGACCGCACACCACTGTTCCACAGTTAACAGCTGCAAACGTACCACATTTCACAAGAAAAAAACTAATTTGAAGATAAAGTTAGAGAGAAAGAGGAAGCTAAAGCTGATGTAGAAACCTGTGTTTCACTAACAGTTCGGTTATTGCCCTAATGAAGTCACAAATGCCTCATTAAAAGACAGGCAGGAAGCTGGGTGTTATCTGGGGAATTTAAGCAGTATGAGTAGCAGGCCCAGGCTTCTCTTTGAAATCTACTCTGAATGGACTCTGTGTATGCTGGAAATATCCAAGCAGTGGATCATTAGGGAAGCCCACAACACAAAAACTCACACATATTATGTCTCACACAAAAGAAACTGAACATATTGGGTCTTTGCGTTGGCATAAACAGGGAGATTTAAGCCTATTTATTCAACTAACGGTGTTACAATATTTTACTTCTCCACGAGGTTGAGTAGTCCTGTGTGCAGAATGGCTGCTATGTGTTTGGACTGAAAATATTACTTTGTGTTTGGATTCAGTATGTTACTTTGTCTTATTCTCTAAGTATGTTACATGTTTTTTTTTTAACCAAAACAGGATGCTATGACAGGGGTGAGGATACTGAAATGAACATGGCATGTGCCTCTTCTCTCTCTCTCCCTCTCTCTTTCTCTCTCTCTCTCTCCTCAGTTGTGTATGAGCATCGTTCCAGACTAGAGAAGTCTCTACAGAAGGAACGTCTTGAACATAAGAAATCTAAAGAAGGTGAGTAAGGGGTGTGTGTGTGTGGGGGGGCTGAACCCCACCCTGCAGTGCTTGTTCCATCCATCTGTCAGTAGCCTAAAGTCTCAGACAAGAGGTCTGTCAGAGCCTCACTTACTCTTACACTGAAATCTCCTTTTTTAAAGATATATTTTACCTACAGTCTCATTCAGTGAAAAACTCAATGATATCTCTTTTGTCTGTGCTGTACTCCTCTTGGTTATACTGTGTTTGAGAACTTAGTGCAGTCAAAACACTGGAGTGATAATCATTTGCTGTAGGGCTCCTTTCACATTGCACAATATACTGATTCTCATGATGAACGAAACCCTCTTCTTTTTTACATTCACTGAGTGCTGGTTTTAGCTGAGGGCTTTATTGGAATAACAGGCTTTGTAGGGGGATTGTTTTAGCAAGGCGGCTTCATTTAAATCTAACCTCTGACCCCAGTATTGAGACTCAGTAAAACACATTTTTTTTCTCTTGTCAGTTTGAAAAGGGTTTTACGCAGATCCCATCTGAGGCTTAACTCTAGTCATGCTGGATTGTAAATTTCTCCCTTTTTACCTGAATTTCTTTCAGATTTTCTGATGTACAAACTAGAAGCCCAACAGTCTCTGAACAAAGAGAAGGTAAGAGCAGTCTGCCTGCAGTAGTCACAGTGTCTTTGCCTCTGTCCTGTTATTAATGTCATAGCTGAGTTACTGTCTCACTGTTTGACCCGCCAAAGACATACACACAAAGATACTCTCTCTCTCTCTCTCTCTCCCTCTCTCTCTTACACACACACAAACACACACACACACTCTCTCTCTCTCTCTCTTTCTCTCTCTCTCACGCACACGCGCACACACACACACACACACACATACTTGGAACAGTGGGGTTATGTGAAGGGGTGACTAGCCAGCCTGCAGGGCTGTGATTGTACCCAGCTGTGTGTGTGCCGGTGTTGTTCACGGGGGCCTGTCTTGATGCCAGGCCTCAGTGTACAGATGAGATTGCTCAGGGAGAATGCTCTTCACTGGCTTTCAGTGAATGGAGTCCAATTATTTATAAAGTGAATTTGACTTTTTTTTTGTCAACAGCAGGATGCCAGTAACAGACTAAACTCTCTGCATGTGCAGCACCAGATGCTGAAGGTTAGTAGAAATATTTGTGTTCATTAATGCGTTCAACACACACACACACTCAATAATATGATGACAGAGCACATGTTGTATATGTGATACACTTGAGGTAATCAACTCAGATTTCTTTGAAAGTATCAAGAGTTGATTATGATTTCTGTAATGATGTCAAACTAAAACAAACTAAAGATGATTGCTCATTTCCTATTTCTGTGAGCCCTAAATCTAAAGACGACATTGTGTTAAGTGTAATTATGGAAACAAAACACGTTTTAGGTAAGTTTTTGTTGGGTGAATGCTTGAGTTTCTCTTTGAATCGGTCTCTGACTTTGTGGCAGTGATGCTGGCTGTGTTAGAGCCAGAACAAGCTGCGGAGAGTTTGTATATGGCTTTAGTTTTATTAATAAGACTACTGAAAAAACTGGGAGAAAAAGGTAATTGTTTTAGTGTTATTGTGCAATAATGTTTGCGCTTACTCTTCTCTTCCTTTTAATAGTATCTACCCATCAGAGATCAAAGCTTTTTAAACAAAGAGAGAGGGAGAGGGAGAAAGAGAGAGAGAGAGACGGCTTTTTATTAGTCAGTTATTTGGTTCAATAACCATAGTTATGACAAAGCCAGCCCGCAGTTTATTCTTTGCCATTTAAATCTAAATTGTTTGCAGAGGCCTGTGTTCACCAGCTGGTATGCGTACATATGTGCGTGCATGCATCCGTGCATATGTATGTGTGTGTGCATATGTACATACACAAATGCACATCCAAACACTCACTGAACACATTATTAGGAACACTATACTAATACTGGGCAGGGCCTCCCTTTGCTCTCAAAGCAGCATCAGTTCTTCATGGTATGGATTCCACAAGATGTTGGAAACATTCCTTTGAGATTCTGGTCTATGTTGACATGACTGCATCACACAGGTTCTGCAGATTTGTCAGCTGCACATTCATGCTGCGTATCTCCCATTCTATCACATCCCCAAGGTGTTCTATTGGACTCAGGTCCAGTAACTTAGTAGTCGATGTCAGTACCAGTGAAATTCCACAATTCTCAATACCCAATTTGGTACCACAATAAAAAAGAAAACCAAATAAATCCCATGTACTTCAACATACACTCCTTTATGAAAAACATTTGAACATTACAAAAACAACAGTTGCTGCCTCTCCTGGTCAACATCCTCCTCTGGCTGGTACTGTGAAAGGAAAATTGTGAGATTTCAGTTATCAGGTAGAGCTCAATGACTAAGAAGACAATGACAGCAGAGACTGCACACACAATGGACTAACACACACACACACACACACACACACACACACACACACACAACTCTATATACTCGGAGTGCAAGCAGTAGTTCAAATGTACTGCCACGGTGAGAGGCCATTAGTCCTGAAATATTTGTTTAAAACGCTAATGTTATATTTTGATGACAGATGACACAGACTGAACGGTAAAGACTATAGCCTACGAGCTTTGGTTGCATTACGTCAGCCTAAACACGGTAGCCTTTAGCAATTAGCCATTGCAAATGTCGTATAGAACACAATTGGCTACACAGCAATGCCAGCTGTCTCAAACAAAAATAATGGTAACGTGTATTTCAGGATAAGGATGATAAGGATAACACTTTGGATACGTTGTTAATGTAATGTTGTTAACATGAATTGTAACTCACTCACCTTGAACTCTTTGAATAAATCTGGATGTCTGTCTTTGGAGGTGCTTCGCTAAGTTGGAAGTGTTTCCTCCTTTCGTCTGAAAAGCTCAATGGCGCTGTTTGGCATACTGGTTTTTGCGAATTTATAATTAATTCCTGATGATCCGCCTCAAATGCAAAGTACACGACTCTTACTGTTTGACAAGTCAAGGCAGACTGCATCTCCAATACCTATGGTACTGTAGAAAAATGAGTGCCATCACGTTTTCTGAATTTTAGCATCGACTTTGTACTGAAGTATCGGTTCTCATGAAGACCACTGAAGAACACTCTTTGTCATGTTCTTGAAACCTGTTTGAGACAACTTTTGCTTTGTTACATTATCATGCTGGAAGTAGCCAATAGGAGAATGGGTAAATTGTGGCCATGAAGGGATGCACATGGTCAGCGACAATACTCAAATAGGCTGTGGCATTCAAGCGATGATTGATTCGTATTAACAGGCCCAAAGTGTGTCAAGAAAACATTCCCCACACCTTTACACGACCGCCACCACCCTGGACTGTTGACACAAGGCAGGTTGGGTCCATGGATTCATGCGCCAAATCTGACCCCACGATCTGTGGGCCTCAGCAGAAATTGAGATTCATCAGAACAGGCTGTATTTTTCCAGTCTTCAGGTGTCCAGTTTTGGTGAGCTTGTGCCCACTGCAGCCTCAGCTTGGCTGACAGAAGTGGAACCTGACGTGGTCTTCTGCTGTTGTAGCCCATCCGCCTCAAGGTTCGATGTGTTGTGCATTCTGAGATGCTTTTCTGCTCAGCACAATTGTGAAGAGTGGTTATCTGAGTTATTGTAGCCTTTCAGTCAGCTGGAACCAGTCTGACCATTCTCCGTTGACCTCTCTCATCAACAAGGCATTTCCATCCGCAGAACTGCCGCTCACTGGATGTTTTCTGTTTTTTTGCACCATTCTTAGTAAACTCTAGAGACTGTTGCGCGTGAAAATCCCCAGAGATAAGCAGTTACAGAAATACTCAAACCAGCCCGTCTGGCACCAACAATCATGCCACGGTCAAAATCACTGAGATCACATTTTGTCCTCATTCTGATGGTTGATGTGAACATTAACTAAAGCTCTTGACCCATATCTACATGATTTTATGCATTGCACTGCTGCCACACGATTGGCTGATTGGATAATTGCCTGAATAAGTAGGTGTACAGGTGTTCCTAACAAAGTTCTCAGTGAGTGTATGTATATGTGATTGTGTCTATGCAGAATCAGCATGACGACTTGAAGAAGCAGTTTTACGACCTGCAGGAGCGACATCAGGTTCAGACAGAAGATCACAGCAAAGCTGTGGATGAGCACAAACGGGCCCTGGAGCAGCTGCAGCAGAACAAGGAGCTAGAGGTCTCCAAACTGAAAGGTAGCTCCCGTTTTTCCCTCTCTTCCACTCTGTCATCCCCTCTCTTTTTCTTGTTTTATTTCGCTTCTTACTTGTTTATTTTGCTTTGTCAGTTTCTTGTCTTGCTCTTTATTTCTCCTCTTGTGTTGCACACATCTTTTTTTCAACACAACATATCGCTCTACCACTGCCCCCCCCTTTTTTTAGTCTCCTCACCCACATTAGTGTTGTCCTTACATTACTGTCATATGCTGCCACCTAGTGGTAGATTGGGGTACATTCAGCACTCACACAAATTGGTTAGTTAAACCAAAAGCTTGGTCCATATTATGGTGGAATGCTGATTGCAGTGTCTGTCTTTGATTATTTATCTCTTTCTCTCTCCACCCCTCACCTTCTGTCCCATCCTCTCTTGCTTTCAGAGAATGTGTATAATCTTCGAGAAGAGAACAGGCAGTTAAGAAAGGCACATCAAGACATTCACATGCAGCTGCAGGACACCCGGGTAAGGCTCCATGACCGCTGTCCGAGAATCTGTATGAGATCTGTATGAGAGGCTTGTGAATACAAAGGTTTGTGTGTGAATGTTACAAATGAGACTGTAGCTAAGACAAGTTTGTTTTTGTTTAGTTAAGGTTGTATTGAAATGAAATATTACGATGCTTTAAATGTATTTTATTTTACCTGGTTTGCTTGGTTTATCTTGTTTGCCTCGCTGTGTTGGATATTTCATTACTGTCATTGTCATTGTTAGACATATTACCCATACTAATACTAATATTAGTGTGTCATCATCCTACCTCAGTCTGTGTTATCTGTGTGTGTGTGTGTGTCTGGCTACGTGTGCCTGAACATGCCTTTGACTGAGGGAAATGTCAAGTTGTGTGTGTCTTCAGATGTGTTTGAGCTTTAATTGTGAAAATCCTACCCCAATAGCAACAGCATAAGGACCTAAAGTCTACCCACGACCAGCTCTTACTCACCCTGGAAGACCACAAGAGCGCACTAGCCGCAGCCCAGGTCAGGGCACACACACGCGTGTGTGTGTGTGTGTGTGTGTGTGTGTGTGTGTATGTGTTCAGGTTGGGCTGGGGAGAGGTGGAGGAATGTGTAACTGTTTTTGCATGACTCCGTACGCCATGGGAAAATTTCTGGTCATACTGATGGCCAATCTTCAATTCATTAATGGTTTATTTCTTTCTCTGTTTCTTTCCTTCTCTCTTTCTGTTTCTTTCTATGTTTCTGTCTTTCTTGAATGAGCATACTCATAGTCATTAATTTGGGAATTGTGTTGTCTGTTCTCTCATACTGGCAGCATGGGACAGGTATAGGAATAACCAATTAGACGCGAGGCTGCATTTGTGTGTGTGTAGCCGTATTGTTGTTCGGTACTGGATGTGTGTGTGAGAAAGTGTTTAGTCCCCAATACCATCATCTTTGTTGTATCTCACTAGTTCTCAAGGAGGAGACTGCACATTAAGCTCCTACTGGTGTAATGTAACCATGAAAACGAGAGGCAGGAAAATGGAAGAGAGAGGATGAAATTAGGTTGTTTAAAGATTAGTGTAGTCAAGTCTGAAGTGGATGTAGCAGGATGAGGCTGTAGTTGCTAGTGGGAGGGTTATGGGTAATTCTGCTGAACCGGTCTGGGGAGGGCGGTGGTGTGGAGTGAAGGAGCATGGCAGGGGTATTTGCTTGCATAATGTGTAATCTGTAGTAAAACCATTCTTTCTGTACTTTTTTTTTGGTTTCTTGTTTCTTGCCCACCAGGAGTGGAATGCACAAGTCCATAAGCTCATTTGAATTCTGAAAATTTGCTTCGCTAACTCCCTGCTAACCTTAAAGTAACCTTGCAGGATTTCTGGGGCTGTAAACTTTTGTCTTTAGTCACTTCTCTGATCTGATGTTGTCCACTTCTCTCTGAACACCATTCAGGTGCATTAAGTGTTGCTCATGGCAACCAGAGATGCACCAAGGCCAGAACTCAACATTAACTTCACACATAAATGCCTCCTGAGCAGATGTGAAATGAGAGTATTTGAAGTGTGGTAACTGGCCTGCACTAAATTAATTTTGGCTAGGGCCACACATCCAAAACAGCGTCAAAATCCCCACAGTACTGCTCCAGAAACTTGAATTTGAATAAACAAAAAACAAAGCCAGACTGTTGTGTTTTGAATGTAAAGTAGAACAGTGGTATGGTGAAAGTTACTGATTTGTCTAGCCACAGCTGGCCTGGTACTCTCTGTGGAACCATGACTTCTTGCTCTTCAGGCTTCTGCATGATGTTTCCTAAATGTTCATCCATCTTTTTTCCAATGTTTTCTGCTAACATTTTCCCAACGCTAACAGCCTGGTTGTTTGTGTTATGTGCAAACAGGTGCAGGTGGAAGAGTTTCAAAAGCTGAAGGAGACTCTGAATAAGATGCCAAGTTTCCGGCAGTCTGACCGGCAGCCCCAGGTCCAGGCTGTGGAGGCACACCCCCAGCCTGCTCAGTCTGCCCCCCCCCAACATGAACACCGAGCCCAGCCCGGCACACAGCTCCGGGTACCAGAACCAACACTACTGCTCAACATCCTCCAACACTGTCAGAAACCTCCAATTACTTCCAGTAATCACTGGTGGAAGTTACTCTTAGGATTTATAATGCACAGCATGTGTAGATGGAGAGAGAGAGGGAGAGAAGGCAGCGTGATTTTTGATATGTAAATGATTTGATATGACATCTCATTAATGTGGAAACACGGAGAGAGGTCTGTCGCATGTGCATTCGTCTGAGCAGTGTTTGCTTTTTGATTCATTTGTTAGACCTTCAGTTTTCAGCCTTGTGTAACTGTCAGCAGTACAGACACAGCTAGAGCAGTAGTCATCCTCATACGCAATAGGAAATATTTGCATCGCTCATATGAACAGTGTATGACACACACTCTTCTCAAACAGGAAAAGGAAGAGCAGCAGCCTGCGGATGAAGAGATGGAGGGAGTCCAGGAGGAGGAGAGGAGAAGAGAGTTAGCTGAAGAAGAGATGGAGCAAGCAGGGCAGCCACAGAAACTGGAGGAGGAAGAGGAGGGTGACCAGCACCAGAACCAAAGAGAGGAGGAAGAGGAGCCCGAGCATGACCAGCCAGATGACAATGCAGTGGAGCAAGAACAGCACCGAGCGGAACCGGTCAGAACACAAATAGGACTAATCGTCTGTCTGTCTGTCTGTCTGTCTCTACAAAACACACACTGCAGTCTGGGAAAGTTTACCATCTGGGGTAGTGGCCAGTACTGGTCTGTGCCAGAGGGAATAGCCAGTCAACAACTTTAAAAAAACAAAACAAATAACAAAAAAACCCCATCTCCTTCTCTGTACAACTTCAGTGGGCTCTTAGTTTTCGAAATGGTCTTTGACACTCTATGCTAAAAGTTGTCAGAAGTATACAGATAATGACATTGGTTAGTGTAGTCTTTCAAAGTTGAAAAAAGAGTGAATCAAATCTTCTTTAACAGCAAAATTGTTTGAGTATGGAACTTTCATAAGGTTTTCTTTTTAGAAAGAACAAAACTATAAATAAATCCATAGTCACATCAGAGGTACCCAGACATACAAATCCTCCACTGACACATGCCCTTGCTGGTCTGATGCCACCCTTTGCTCGTTCTCTCCAGGTGCAGGAGGAGGTGCGGGTGCAGCAGGCCCAGGTGGAGCGGGTGAAATCTGCATATGAGCAGCAGCTGGAGCAGCAGAGGATGGCTGCGCAATTGGAGGAGGAGCGCAGGAGACTGCAGGAGAGGCAGGAGGCTTTACAGAAACAGAGAGAGGAGCAGCAGCGGCTGCGGGAGGAGAGACTGCGTGTACAGCAGGAGAGGGAGGAGCAGCAGCACAGGGAGGCTGACCGGAAGGAGCAGCAGCTTAGAGAGGAGCAACTCAGGTGAGACACAGAGGAGCATGGAAGTCTGGAGGACAGAGAGTGTGTAAGATTTTTTTTACTTTCCTTTGAAAATCTGTGTGTGTCATTTTTTATTTATTTATTTTTTAAAATATTGAGCTGACTGGAGATGGCACAGGCCTCCTCCATCATGTGTGAAGCCAGCAACTCATTTTCCCCACACCATGGGCTACTGATAGATGAGCTTGGAGAGGCACTTGGATGAGAATACTTTTGGCTGGAACACAGCTAAGGGTACAGATCCTCCAGACCACTGCTAGGAAATGTGACACACTTGGAATATGTTTTGTTTTTTTAAGTACTTTATTGATCACACACACACTAGGAGCACACACACACACACTAGGAGCAGGAGCCGTGGGCAGCTGCAGTGCTGTGCCTGGCTAGGGAGCATTTGAGGGTCACGGGCACTTCAGCTGTGGGTGTTGAGGGAGGGGAAAGCACTGCATATTCACTCCCCGTGCCCCAATTTTTCATGCTGGTCCAGGAGATTGAACTGGCATTTTTCCGGCCGATCCTGGGGATCGAACCGACGACCTTTTGGTCACAAGCCCACTTCTCTGCCCTCTTTGTGTGTAAGATTAATATATGAGCTAGGGGTGGGCGATATTTCGAGTATGCTTGATGTATCGTGGCTTGTTCTACATGCGATGTAGTAAATGACTATATCACGAACACTATATCGAGTACGAATTGTCCCGAAATTTTTTTAAGCCGCTGGCATGAGACTTGCTTTGGCGTTTTGCTTCTCTCACTCTCTCCTATGGCTCTTTCCCTCTCACAGACACAAAAAGAAAAAAAAACCTCACATACATGTCACACACACTCGCCCACCCATCCAGACCACTCTCCTGGGCGAGTGTGTGATATATATAGGTGAGACGTGTTTTTGTATCTTGAGCAGCGTTGCCACATGTATGATAATTATTGTATTTGTACAATAATTTTGCCCTCTGTACGATCAATAATGCCAAAAGTCCCATAATGTACGATAATTTGATAATTTTGTGACACTTAG
The DNA here is from genome assembly GCF_902362185.1 of Chanos chanos. Taxonomy (NCBI): domain Eukaryota; kingdom Metazoa; phylum Chordata; class Actinopteri; order Gonorynchiformes; family Chanidae; genus Chanos; species Chanos chanos. Next base: position 28,878,916 of record NC_044496.1, read on the forward strand.
CCTAGACTGATTACAACTACTAATACTATCTCATTTGAATTCATTTCCCAGGATAGTAAAAAATGGATCCTACTTTTGTGTTTACGCATGTCTTCTCACATGATGTCTTTCCAGCCAGTCATGCTTGTTGTGATGATGAACGTAACTCACGAGCACGGCTGTCGTTAACTTAACCATTGAGCAAATCCTCTTTACACATCAGAAATTTTAGGTATTTTATATTGAATGCAGTAACTTACGGGCCAGTGCTACGTTTACCCAGTGCAATGCAGTTATTGTTATAATATTACAAGTTAATTGAGCTCATCAACATTTGAAGAGAGTTTGCACCAATGTGGATAGATTTGTAGGCGGTGTCAAAAAGTCGTTTGTCTCAGTAAATACGTGTTTTCTGAAATTACATATTTATGCCTCTTTGTTCTCTTGGTTATGAGTCATGTACAACAATTTTCCTCAAAATATGATCATTTTAAGCCTTTGGTGCAATACTCTCGCAACGCTGATCTGGAGGCAACAGGGAAAGAATCTGGAGAGAGTGAAAGAAGTGAAGTGTCAAAGCGACTTCATACATGTTGAGATCGGAAACAGTAATAGAAGATGGAGGTGGATGAACTGGTTCTGAAAAGAAACAGTGCTGGATCCATCGTCTGCCGGTGGTTTGGGTATCGCAAGGAAGATGTTGAATAAATACTGTTTTGTTAAATTTAACTAGGTTTTGATTTTCCCCCTTTTTGGATCCAGGTTTAAAATTTGTTCCAATAGAAGCCACTAATGAATATAAACAAGAATGTTTTAATGCAGACATAGGTTGCAGGGACTATTAGAATCATCATACTGGTGTGACTGTATGCATCAAAGGGTTAAGTCAAGCATTTATGAAGTGCTTTAGGGGAGATTTCAAAATATCGATATATATATCGATATCTTGTATCGCGATTATAGCCTAAAAATATCTCAATATTATTTATAGGCCATATGAGCTAAGAGTGACACGGCTGTGTGTGTGTGTGGTGTGTGTGTGTGTGTGTGTGCGCGCATGTGTGTTTGGGCTATGTATTTGTAAGTTTTTCTGCTAAACATATGTATTAACTGACTCACTTTTTTAAAATACTGTCTCGACTACAGGAGAAAGAACCAGTATGAAAACATTGACAATGATATAGTTCAAGGAGAGGAGGATACACAGATAGAGAAGGAGGAAGGTGAGAAAAATCTTTTTTTTCCCCAGATCTGTCTGATCATTTTTACAAAGAACTAATTACTCCTAATTACTCACAGTTTATTTCTATCTATACATTTAGCCATATCAGACTAAAGATATCATATCAGATCCACACTGATATCAGAATCACATTGATATTACCCCCACCCCATTTCAAATTATGCATGGTAACACTATTCAGTGCCAGCAGTCATGATGAACTGTAAAATGGATTGCTGGCACAAACAAACTGATAAAATGAGTCCCTTTGCTGTAAACATAATGCTACAAGCATAATGAGATAGTATTCAGAGGACTGTTTTATGGAGAAGGAGTTCTGGTGTTGGGAAAGAAACTGACATGTGTCACCAGTAGAATGAAAAGCCCACTGGCGACACATGCTGTGATGTTAAATTGAGTAAGGTGAGATGACTTTGTATCTTTGTGTGTTTTCTCCTCTCTGTAGAGAGGAAAGGAGAACCAGGGGAAGAGGAGGAGAGGCTCGATGAGGAGGAGCACATCCATCAAGAGGAGGTAGAGGTGTGTGTGACGTCTGAATTGTTAAGCACCATGTGAGCAGAGATCAGCTGGTGTTTGCTGCTCTGTTGTTGAGCTAATGTGTGTACCTCCTGCCCATGTAAGAGGCTTATTAAGATTTATACACTCTTCCACTGTTCTCACGAGAGCAGAATTTTTCCCTCACAAACAAGCCCCCACAGTACACACACACACACACACACTAACTTACTCTTTATTTTGTTCTCCAAAGCATGTGTGGGTGCACAGGTGTGGATCTCTGTGCCTGTAGGTGTATATGTGAGGTTTTGCAGTGCTCTCTCTGTGCTGGGGTAGCAGAACCTCTCTCTGTTTGGATTTGTTCTTTGTAGTTAAGTTTTGAGGAGCTCACTCTATAGTCCTGACCAGGCATTGTTTGGAGTATGCTTTGACCACAGGGGTTAAATATGAGAAACATCCCTGCTGCTTCACAGTCAAAGACCTCAGAGACAATGCTCTTTCTCCCTTTAACCTCAAAGTCAACACTCTCTCTCTCTCTCTCCAACCTCAGAGAGAATGCTCTTGTTCTTAATCTCAGTGATAATGGTTTCCTTATTTGGCCTCAGAGTAGATGCTCTTTTCCTTAAGCACAGAGGGGATGCTTCCCTTTCTTAAATTCACACAGAACACTTTTTTTCCCCAGCTTTCCATCATAACCATGCAGATCCTGTTAACTGTGTGTTAGTCAAATAAACTCTGTGTCACGTTTCTCGAAAGGGACAGGATGCATTTGCAGATCAAACTTTCTCTTTATTTGAAGAAACAAGAATCTTACTTACAGACTCGAGAACAGAACCTTAGCAAAACAAGAACATAAACGTGACCTGGAGGCAATATCCAAAACACACAATGCCAACACAAGGAAACAGAGAAAACCTAGGAGTACTTATATCAAACTAAACAAGATATCACTAACTAAACACAGGTGGGAGTAATGATTGAACAAAGACTAGATAGGAACAAACCAAAAACCTGACAGGATGGGGGGGACAAGAGAAAACAGAACCCAAACCCAACACTAGAGGGAGAGCAGAGGGACCAGGAGAACAGAGGGACCAGGGCGTGACAGTACCCCTCCCCTAATGCACGGCTCCTGCCGTGCAAGGCACCAACACCAAGAAATGGGGAAACCAAGAAGACCAGGAGACTCGGGAAAGCCACCAACAGACCCAGGGGAGGACCAGGAGATTCAGGGAGGATGCCAACTGTCACATGAAATCGGGCAAGTGCAGGGCGGTCGAGAGGTGGACAGAGAGACAGGACTACACGATCTGGAGGCTCGGGAGGTGGTGCAGGCAATGGTGGGTCCAAAGCTGGAGGAGTAGTTGTGGAAATGGGATCCAGAGCAGGAGACAAAACTAAGAGATCCAGAGGCAGAGCGGGCAACAATTGTTCCAGGAGGTCAGGAAGCTCTGGAGGCAGAGAGGTCAGTGGGTCCAGAGAGTTAGGAGGCGCTGGAGGTGGGGCAGGTAATGGTGGATCCAGAGGGAGAGCTCTCGAAAAGGGATCTAGAGCGTCAGGAGGCTCTGGCGGTGGAACAGACTGGTCCAGAACTGGAGGAGTCCTTGAGGCAACGGGGACAAGAGCTGAGGGCGGGGCCGCCGCCTCCACGGCGACAGGAGCTGGAGCCGAGGGCGGGGCCGCCGCCTCCACGGCGACAGGAGCTGGAGCCGAGGGCGGGGGCGGGGCCTCCACGGCGACAAGAGCTGGAGCCGAGGGCGGGGCCGCCGCCTCCACGGCGACAGGAGCTGGAGCCGAGGGCGGGGCCTCCACGGCGACAGGAGCTGGAGCCGAGGGCGGGGCCGCCGCCTCCACGGCGACAGGAGCTGGAGCCGAGGCCGCCGCCGCCGCCTCCACGGCGACAGGAGCTGGAGCCGAGGCCGCCGCCTCCACGGCGACAGAAGCTGGAGCCGAGGCCGCCGCCTCCACGGCGACAGGAGCTGGAGCCGAGGCCGCCGCCTCCACGGCGACAGGAGCTGGAGCCGAGGGCGGGGCAGACTCTTGGACAGACGGAGGCCCTTGGTCAGACTTCAGTTTGGGCTCAGGACCGGGCAGATCGGGCGCGGGCACAGGACCGGGCAGACCGGGCGCGGGCACAGGACCGGGCAGGGACACTGGAGCAGGACAGGCTTGAACCGTGGCGCTGGGAAGATCGAGCGCGGGCTCGGGACCGGGCTGGGACACTGGAGCAGGACAGGCTTGAACCATGGCGCTGGGCAGCGGGACCTCCATGGCGCTGGGCAGCGGGACCTCCATGGCGCTGGGCAGCGGGAAGACCTGAAGTCTTTGTGAGCCATACTTCTCTTTAGTAGGCCTTACAGATAATGGCTCTTGGGGATTCAAGGGACCAAAAACAGGAGTAGGACCAAGATTTACAGCTACAGGACTGGAGTAAAAAGTGGCAGGCAGCAGCATGGAGGCATCTGGTGTAGAACGTGCTGAGGGCAGAGCCCAAGCTGGGTTCGAACCCCGCTCGTCAGACTCCCAGGCGACGACTCCTCCGCTGAGCCGTCCTGGGGGCAGAGAGACCCCAGTTCCTCCCAACTTATTCCCCAAAGCCATGCACTGGTGGTCAAAGGTAAGAAGGAACTGGGTGAGAAAACGCTCAAGGGTTGGTTGCCTGAAACATTCCATGAAGCCGGGTGGGGAATACATCAAACGTTCCACTGCCTTCCACCGCATGTTACCAATAATAAAGTCTATCTGCTCCTGGTACCCGTCGATCCCCACGTGTGCACAATACAGGAGACATCTTGCCAGAAAACCCCTGCAAGTGTCAGAGGACCCATCAAACATCTCGGGCTTCTGAACTGCTGCATCCATCTTTGGTGTTGGCATTCTGTCACGTTTCTCGAAAGGGACAGGATGCATTTGCAGATCAAACTTTCTCTTTATTTGAAGAAACAAGAATCTTACTTACAGACTCGAGAACAGAACCTTAGCAAAACAAGAACATAAACGTGACCTGGAGGCAATATCCAAAACACACAATGCCAACACAAGGAAACAGAGAAAACCTAGGAGTACTTATATCAAACTAAACAAGATATCACTAACTAAACACAGGTGGGAGTAATGATTGAACAAAGACTAGATAGGAACAAACCAAAAACCTGACAGGACGGGGGGGACAAGAGAAAACAGAACCCAAACCCAACACTAGAGGGAGAGCAGAGGGACCAGGAGAACAGAGGGACCAGGGCGTGACACTCTGTTATGGCCCAGAACGCTCCCTGTTACAATGACCAGAGGATAAACAGGTCACCTGTCAAGTGAAACCACACCCTCTTAATCAAGTTCTGGGTTAGTGTTTATTTATGGTAACAGGAAGAAAAGACAAACAATGAAGACCCATGGCTGTAGCAGTAATAAAAAATGAGTAGGGATAAATGGTCTCCAGCCAGAGCTGGACCAGTAGAAAAGTATTAAACCGGTGTTAAACTTTACCCAGCCTTCACTACAGTTCTTACCTTGGTCCCATTGTCGGAAAAAGGCTTAATCTGTTGGGAATCTGCTTTTCAAGGAGCATCTGGTTTACTCTAACTGAAAACAAAACATGCAAGTAAAAAATAAACCCCATCCTCTACTAACTGAAATTACACTCATGAATACACACAATACACACATGAATAGCAAAAAATTGAAAGATTAAACAAAACATTGAATATCATAAATAGTTTAATACAAACACTGTTTTAAGTGGAGCTGCCAGGGAGAGTGAAATTGGTAAACTAGCACCCTCATATAACACAACCCGAACATGCATCCGGGAACATATCAGGCACACCCAGCAGAGGACTCTTCACACACCTATCCACCACAAGACAAACACAACACGACCAAAAAATAGGGAGAAAAAAAACCCTGAGCCCTATGTAAAGAAGATGTCACCTGAAAGCAGAGCACTTTTTATAATTGATCATATTTTACATTCAGAACAGCTCCACTTTTCCATCCTAGACTCTACTTTTCTCATGATGAAAGGTTGAATCATGACTCTGATGTGACATCACGGGGCTACCTTGACTGAAGTCTTTAAGCTCATCCAGATTGTGTAAACCAAACCAAAGTTGTAATGTTAACGTTGGCTGGTTGCTGTACTTGTTCTGAATCGAAACACTCATGTCTTTGATCTTCGTATGTGTGAATAATTTTAGTGTGTGAAGTTATTATGTAAATCTCTTCTGACATTTTGTATTAGCTCCCTGTATAGTTAAACCGGAGGAAGATCAGTTTCTTTTCAAGCTTTGACTAATTGTCAGTGATGATTGTGGAGATTCCTCAGGGTTTGCACAGGCCACTGACAGCTGGTTAAGTTTGATTAGACTTCACTGAACTGGTACATGTGAGACAGACCGCAGACAATCTAGTCTCCCACAGGAGTTGTGTAGTGTTTGTCTGGCCCAGGTTTCACTAAATGTGTGTGTTTAAAAGGCAAGAATGTGAACAACTAATTAACAGTCGGGTTCTTTGATCTCTCCATGTCCTCAGCGGCCGGTTGAAACAGACGTTGACCCTGAAGATGACCCAAACAACCAGGGAGAGGATGAGTTTGAGGAGGCAGAGCAGCAACCCCATGGAGGGCAGGGTGAAGAGGAGGCCCCAGCAGGTCACGCAGACCACCACCTGGACAGAGGGAACCAACACCAGCCTCCACCTGATGAACAACTGGTGGTGAGTGACTGCAGCCAGGGTGGAGGGTAAAAAAAAAAAAAAAAAAGATGTAGAAAGGTCTGGAAAAAGGAAATTCTAATTCAACGTTTTGATGTCAGTTGCATGTTCATAGCTGTCAGCTGAGATCAAATTTGAGTTTCAGAAAATTAGGATTAATATGAATTTGGATTCAATTGTGAATCAGTGATCTGAAAGGTGCTTATCCTGTATTATCACTGAGTAAGTTACATTTTAGAAATACTGTATAAATATGCACACTTTATTTTGGTTTAGAGGAGTTGGTGTGACTCTGTTACTGTGTGTGCAGATGGCAGGAAACCCAGACCAACAGGAAGACAACTTGGAAGAGCAATATCAGGAAGAAGGAGATGACGAGGTAAGAATAGCAACACACTCCGAAAGGATTTACACACACACACGTCTTTCTCTTCAAGACAAAGAAAATCTGAGTCTGTCAGATTTGAGTTTTCTGCATGTACACACACACAGACACGCACACACACAGACTTGTTTTACATATGTTGTTTGTTGACAGGGTCAGGAGGACTTGGCTGATGAGCAGAAACAGGGGGATCAGGGGGACGAAGCAGACCCCTACAACGAAGAGAACGGAGAACAGGTAATGTGCTTCTCTTTTGAAGGAAACCCTCTGAAGAGAGAGACTAGAGGAGGTCTTGAGTGAGAGTACTGCATGCGTGACCTGAGGGTGTGGACTCTAATTCTTAACCTGACTTAATAAAACAGGATGTGGATCAGAGAATTTCAGCCTCTTCCACAGTGAGAGCACACCATTACATCACACTTACGTAAATCTGTCTGAATTACTTCAGAATAGTTTTACAAGCCAATCGGAGTAATGAACAGGTGACTTTGTAAACCTGCTAGTTTTTTTTTCCTTGTAATTCCATGTAATGTAATTTCATTTAGATGTTTTATTGTAAAATGTTTGTGATTGAAAGTGAAGAGCATGCAGCTGAGCCCTATTTTGTGTCAGTGGGAGCTGGAGTGGTTTTATGGGGTGTGTGTGTGTGTGTGTGTGTGTGTGTGTGTGTGTGTTTTAAAGTCATATCCATGTATGAACACAGTTCTCCTGTTAGCTGTTGCTGTAACTATACACTTGATAGGCCATGCTACGGGTGGCTAAACAGAGGGATGTGTCGCAGTGTTCAGCATGGTGTCTGTTTACTGACAGCCTGTCCCTCTCATTACGCTTAAGCTGCCTCAGCTAAAAACACAGCACCAAGAGTACTCTCTCTCCCAGAACTTTTTTTTTAAATCATACCCGTATTTTTCCTTTAGTTGGCAACCACCAAATGAGAAGTTTTACAGAGCAGCTGTGTAAAGGAGTGTAACACTGGAATGTATTTTTCCTTTAGGATGATGTGAGAGAACAAGACATGGGTGTAAGGGTGGAGAAGGAGCCTGTGAAAGAGCCCAATGAAGAGGAGAACTATGAGGAAGATGAGGAAGAGGAGGAAGAGGAAACTAGGGACAAACGGACCAATCGTAGGGCAGAGATGTGAGGCAACCGTATCACTATAGCCCTCCGTACTGTCTCTCCAGAGGCCTTTCAAAACAACCTAAACCTTTAGACAAAAAAGAACGAAAACTTGATGTTGGGGACAGTCATATCAAAAGGAAATGGATTCTTTTGTCCCCATTGGGGTGGGGGGGGTGGGGTTAAGCAACTAAATTTTGTAACCATGACAACAGATAGGCCACCTAACTTCAGAGGAGACTGTCATCTGTTTGTCTGAATGTCTACATGTTTGTCCTCTTCTGCCTACTATCTGTCTCCCTGTCCATCTGTGTGTTATTACTGAGCTGAATCCAGTCAACACTGAAGCAAAAATCCTGTATGGTTAGTCCTACAGATCTAAATTATTGCTGTTATGCTGGACAGATTTCCTGAACAGGAAGACTTACAATTGAAGTGCCTGTATGTTCTTTTTCTAAAGCTATTTAAGTTTTTTTTTCTTAATACACAAATTGTGTCTGTCTTTTTCTGCCTTTTTTAAACTTTGAAATGTTTTTATAACAACGAAATTAGAGAATCCAAGAGTACTGAGAAAGTATAGAACCAGCGTTCATCAATCAGCTTCAGTCTCTGCACGTTTGAGTACACACAGTTATCACCACTGTCTGAATAATCCTGAGTGGGTACATTTGTAGCCACACACTCTCTATGCAGTGCTGGTGTACAGTTCCTGGTTGTGCAGTGTTGATGAATATTTCTGCAGCAGGAGCGCCTGTCTGCAGTATTGTACCACTGTTTATCAGGGATACAGTAAAAACCTGTTACTGACAGTTTTGTTACTCTGATAGCCTACAAGTTTTTGTTTATCGCAAGAGAATAACCCTGCCTTTAAAAAACGTAACTATAACCATGTGTTACTGGTGTCATTTTTTTCGGGATTGTAGCTCAGAAATTTCTTTCTTGTGACCTTGTGAAGTGTTTTTTTTTCTCCACCATCAGGCCTAGGCTTGATAATAACCAATTCACAGTAATATGAATAATTTCCAGTATTCTGATTTCAGTCCAATGACATCATCTCAAACATGGAATTTTACAGTATGGTGTAAATGCACAGGTGGACTAACTTATTGGAATCTAAAATGGTGACTGAACAGAAAGAGTTTGTTTAGTAAAATAGAGAGGTTTCATTGGCTTTATCTCTTTCTCAAATCTATGCCTTAGTCAGTGCCTTCTGTGCTTTTTATTCAGCCTATCCTGGAACATTTATGATACCAGAGATACTATTTCTGAGAATTTCACCAGACATTCTAAAAGTCCAGATATAATGTCACTCCATTCATCCATCCATTTGTCCATTCCACTCATTTAGTCTTGTATTCATGTCTTACCTCCCTCTAGCCAGCTAAGCCTTGATCGTGGCCACAGCCCATCCCTTGTTTTGAATGCCGAGGTTTTAGCATCCTCCCTGTTTAAGTTCACATCATCTTTTAAAGTCAGAGTCAAAAGTCAGATTTCATCATGTTGATTTTAGACCTGTCCACCGTTTACCGCAGACACTTTTCAGTTCATGTTGTGAATTTCAGTTTGTTTCTGTGTATCTGAATGGACTGATTTTGAGGGAAACTTGATCCCAAACCTGTACTGTGCTACTGGCCACTGGCCAGGAACATTCAACTTATGGGGGGACAGGATTTCCAGTTGAACTACACCAGTGTGCCACATCCAGAGCCAACTTTGCCTTCACATGTGACCCATAAGTTATAAATAAAAAGATAAAATGCATAATGATCTCTGGTTATACAGCATGGTTTAGGTCTTTTTTTTTCGTTCTTACCAACAGTCTATGCCTGAATGTAAGCATGGGCTGATGGGAGATGAAGTATTGCACTCTTACAAACAAGTAATTGTAAAAAACTACATATCTCTTTGCTCCTTTTTTATGGTGGTGGTGGTGGTGGGGGAGGTATATTCAGTCACCAGTTGTGCAGGAAAGGTAAAAATTCATTTTTAGGTCAAGAAGTTGACAACCACCAAATGAGACAATTTTAACAGAGCAGTTGTGTAAAGGAGTGTAATTCTGGAATGTATGTTGATTTGACTACAAAACTGTTATATTTATTTTGTCATGAAGACTTTTTTAATACATGTTTTTAGCTTTAACAATCATATTATAAAATGCAAATTTTTCAGTTTCTACCCCAGAGCTGTTTTGTCTTCCAGGTACATGTTCAATACTGTAAAATACATTGTATAAGAAAAACTGTGCTGATTTTTTTGTACATATTTTTCCTTAAACACTGAATTGTAAAAGTGTATAGGATTGTGGGATATGAGAATGGGATTAATATTGCTGTTGTGTTTATCTTATGGGACTGAACAGACTGTTCAAATAAAGACTGGTGAAGGAATTGTTTGTTTCCTATCTGAAATGTGTTTATTTGTGGGAAGCTGATGTAATCGTTCACCGACTGGAGGAAATTAGTTAGAACAGGCAAAGAAAGGAAAAACACAAGAAAAACAGGGGGAAAAATGTGTGAGATTTGGATGTTTGCTGTGAACACTGCTAAGGAAAACACAGGCCTGTCACCATGGGAACAGTCTCTGATGTGATATTTGGAGTGGTGTAAATTACTGTGCCCCTGTTTGATCTCTTAAGGGGTCTGCAAGTATTTTAAGAAATTATAATGAGAGGAAATATTAATGCCATCCCACAGATTCTTCTCTTCCCATGTAGTTGTGTTAGTATCCTGTTATCTCTCTCTCATCTCATTTCACACTCACACCATCATCCCTTAACCAGAGCTGGAAAGGGACTACTACTCTTCCTTCTATTACATCAAAGTACATCCTTATCCAAGCCATATATTCAGCCAGACCTCCTTGCCATAGGCCTTAGAAGACTAACAGGTCTAGTGTTGTGTCAGAGATGTGTCAGTATTATTGTAGTAACTCAATGCTGACCCACTGAACTGGTCCAACAGTAAAATGCAGATGTATTGCTAAGAACTTTTGGCAAGTACAAACTGTAATTGTTTCAACTCATGCAACATTTGGTATTTGGAATGCCAACAGTCATTGGTTTCTGCACACAGCAATACGTTAGCATATGCAAATGATGTGAGATTTTACCTCTGAAATGTCTTTGTATGTATTATTATCTAATAGTTCTCTGACCCAGGGATTAGGACATGAATTAATGAAACACAATGGAATATTACTAGCCACATACTGACTTCTGGATGTTTCAGTGGTGACACTGGAAATGTTTACCATATTATTAAATGTTTATGTTCTAGCTGCTTAGAGAGGTAAGTGGAGTTTTGTGTACTCCATGGCTTTAGTTAAAGTTTATAAAGTTTATAACAGTCTGTGTCTGCCAATTCTTTTTTTTTTTTTTTGTTAGTTTGCATTGGTGTGTGCACAAGCTCTCCCTGTCAGCTCAGGTTTCGGTGGAATTGAAATCGACACCATATTTACAACAAAAACTGAACTGCTTATAAATTAATAAAACAGTGTTGAAAAGATGAGCCAGGTATCACAGAGCAGAGCGGCGGTTATGAATCCATGTGTGTGTATGTGTGTGTGTGTGTGTGTGTATGTGAGGGAGAGAGTGTGTCCTTGTCTCTAAGGGCTCAATCCTAGACTTACAGATACACATCTGAACTGAAATGCATTCCTTCTGCTTTGAATTTTATATTTCTGAATCTTCACACAGGTTTGCCAATGTTAGTGTGCTTGTCCAAATCCTCACCTTATCAGACAAGGACCCACTGACTTTGTCACAGTTAGGGCTCCAGACGTGGCGCCACATGAACCAAAACCAGTAGGTAGGCTTTTGGAAGTGAACACAAAGAACAGTAGGTTATATTCTTCAAGCAGATTTAAGGAGAAAAAAATAATCCTAGATAAAACAGAAATGTAGTCATAAATGTGCGATATTGTTTGTTGTGTACCAGACTGACAGAGTGTAGTTTGGCTTTGGAGAAAGTAGGCCAGAGAGACTGTACAAAAAGTATATGGTTCAAAATCAGTGCAACAGTCTTTGGAGTTACAAATGTACTGTAATAAATACACTTTATTTTCAGGACGACAACTCAAATTTAGACAGTTCTTTCTCTATGCTCTTTATAGAGACATTGCATAAAAATAGTTATATTATTCAAAAACGACAGAGGGATTGCTAACAAAAAGATTTCATTCAGTTTGTGGTATAAATGTATAATGAATGCACAGCAGTGTCCATCACACCTCTATGCATGGTGCATACAGTACAGAAGTTTATCAAATATCAAATGTGTTGTTCGAGAAGTCGCTCTCCCTCTTGATGTCACAATATGGTACAAAGTCGGGATGAAGCTGGAATCTGGGGAGGCACAGAATCTTCCGGAAGCTTTGGAATGCCATCCAGAACTTTGAGTTTTGGCAAACAGGAGAACACCCTGCAGAGGAAGTCAAGGACTCAAAGTTACATTTTACTATAGAGACAGGCAGCCTGTTCTTGTTGGGCATTATGATAATTAAACACTTCACTCTTTTGACAGTAACTCTATTACTGTGATAAAGCTGTTTTGCTAATCCATTAGCATAAACAATTTAGTGAGTTATTATGTATGTAACACAACACAGAAAAACAACACAGCAAAAACCAATTTTCATATGGACCTTGTCTAAATGACCCCCCCGTGGTTTCACTCTCCCTGCTTTTAAATGTCTCTTACCGTGAGCGATAGTCCTGTAGGAATTCACAGGGGTTGCGTCTGAGAATTAGGGACTGGAGAGGTGTAGCTCCCAGTAAAGCCAGTTCTCCCAGTGTAGAAATGGAGTTCTCAGACAGGCACAAGTGCTGGATCTCAGGGACCTTTGGCAGCTGTCGAATCGACGTCAAATGGTTTCGGTGTAGATTTAGGCTTTTGCATCTGGAACGGAGGTTCAGCATATTTTAGATACTTTTTGATACATATATATATATACACATACACATATATACACACACACATATATGTGTGTGTATATATATATATATATATATATATATATATATATATATATACACACACACACACACACACACACACACATACACACACACGTATGTGTATATATATATATTCTGAAGGGTTTTACTTGGAGGGGTTTCTTTCAATTTTTGTTTAAAGTTAAGATTTACAGTCTTTGATAGCAAGACATGGTGTTCTCAAGCTTAAACAATACAAAAATGTAGGGGAGTCTAATCAGCAAACACGGTGTCCTTGTTCCTCTAAATACACGCACATGTACAGGAACAGGAATGCCTTCTCTTTATGGCTGATTGCCTTGAATGCAGCCAAAAATGTTTCTATTTGCTTAAGCTCTACCACAATTGTTCCCTAGAGTTTAAAAGGCAAAAAGATGCCACTGAACAATTTATGCACTGCTAATGGCTAGGCTGCTACTGCTCAGCATCGATACCAGATCATTCCTCCCCATCTAACACATGGGCTCCTAGTTCAAGCAGTCCAGCCCAGAGGTCCTGCTCTTATTTCTGCAAACCACTATCAGCTAGTCATTGACTGTCTCAGAACTACACACACAGCAGTGGGAATGGGCCTGAACATCCTTTAATCTAATGTACAGTAGCACCCAACAGCCTCTCATCTAGGCTAATTCCAAATAACATTGTCCATAGCCCTCTCTGCCTCTCAGAGTAGGACGATGGTCAACACCTTGGCAGTCGGACAGAACTCAGGTCTCTCAGCGAATTCTCCACCAGCTGCAGCCTCTCCACACGGATCAGCCGCCTCAGGATACGCATGAAGTTCTCCAATTGGTATGGGTCTCCCAGGTCCTGGTAGGACAGATTCAGCTCCTAACAGATACATGATCACATACATTACTGATGTTGCCCAGGCAAAAATAGACATCAACTGAATTTAATTTTTGCCATAACAAGGTGTGAAGACATCGGGCCTCATTCATCAGCTGTTCTTAAGAAGAAATTTGTTCTTAAAACACACTTAAGTAGTTTTCTGACATTCACCAATGTTTTCTTATTTGGGATATGTTCTTAGGTAAGAATGGAATCTACACACACTCAAGAGCACACTTACGCACATTTGAGTGCTGACGTGTTTGTGCAAAATAATTGTTTATTTCATTTTCTTCAATTTTACAGTTGTATAGTATTATAAGATTTAAATTACAATAATGTTTTTATCACTTATAATATTTTTAATAATTATTTTCATTATTTTACAAAGCATTATGGTCTTCTAAAATAGACACTACACTAACACTTCATGTAACACTCCAGAGTGTGGTGCATATTTATTCAGACTTTTGTACAATGAAGAAACGGCCAATATGAGAATATAACAGTTGATGGAGACTGTGATAAGTGAGCAGTAGTTTTACATACACTGCTGATGGGTTATTCCATCTGAAACCAGGCAGGTTGTAAAGCAGGTGTGTGAGAATCAGTCAGTTTTACTTTTACATATGGATAAATATTAAAATACCTGGACAGAGCAGATGCAGCCATTGCAGTCATGGCTCCTGTGTGCTACTGTATGCGCGTTGCACTGAACCATTAAAGTGGGAGAAGAAGTAATGGCTCAAACTACTTGTTGGTTGTTAGAAAAGAATTTAGACTTACGAGAAACAAAGTCAGAACACAAAAGTCTGAATTGCGAGAAAAAAGTCATAATTGTGAGGAAAAAAGTCTGAATTCCGAGAAATAAAGTTGGAATTGTGAGAGATAAAGTCGGAATTCCGAGAAACTAGGTCACAGTTAAGCAATGCTTTTTTTTTTTTTAATGTGGCTGAAACAGGCTTCGAAAGATTTCTGTGTGTGCACACGGCTCTGCAGTCTCATGCCCTTTTATGGGGATTGGCGGGGCGTCTACCTATGCTAATTAGGAACAACTGGCACACGTTTTCAATTTATGATGACAAAGGGATTCATCATTCTTAGAACAAAAATGCGAAAAGTTCTGCAGTTTAAGAACATGTCATGAATCTGACGTAGACTTTTTCTTAGGACCTTTCTCAAGAACAAAGTTAAGAAAAAACATAGGAAGATTTTGGTGAATGAGGCTCATTGTCTTGTTGTCACTGAACTCTTCTTGGACCAGTGCCCTACTAGTTATAGTTTTAACTTTCTAATTAGAGGCTTGTTTCTGCTTGCTTTTGGGACATCACTTCAGCACGCAATGAAACTACAACAACAAAAGTGGTGGACAATTGGGCTGATGAGGAAGTGCAAGCCTCACTTAGTATGTTTTCAGGGAATAGATACTTGGTACGTTTGTTATGTCTGAGTGCTGGTATTTGGAAATGGTGGTTGGTCTCCCTGATCATTCTGTCAAGCTCTGGCATTTTACCAATCAGCAATGACTGGTACTGCAAGCTCAAGACTAATAGTTCCTGGGCCAGCAAAAAGTACCTCATCTGAAGTAGGAAGTAAAAACCAGGGTAGGAACTATAGCATAGGAACCAATATTGGCCCAGGATTCTCCAGTGGAACAGAGGATAAAGTTATGAAAAAAACTTCCTGCAGTTGAAAAGGTCTCATTATGTGATCCTGTATTCTGTTATTGAGTGCCTGTGTCCATGAGAGATTACTCACCACACAGTTCTCCCAGTTCTCTTGCATTCTTTCTTTCCATGTTTGGCCTTCCTCTGCCCTCCTCCACTGCCTCCTCCTGCCATCTGTGTGGAAATCCTCATCTCCCCTCAGAGAGAGCTCCTCCTCTGAGGGCCCTGTTTAATGTCACTCACAGTTATTCCTGGTCGTGTTCTTCATTTAAGACAAGATTTATGGTCATACTTGATTGTTATGATAAGATGCATGGTTACTCAGATGAAAAGGCCAGAAAAAAATCTAAAAGATGTGGTCACAGTGTTCAGCACCTGTTGTGTCTGGTTGAAAGAGTTTTTCATGTAATATAACTAAACATACATGCTCTATTAAATGCACTTTTATTCACTATGTCTAAGTGGATTTCCCCTTGGTGACTGTGGAGAACTGGACTGAAACTGAGGTCAGGACCTTACCCTTTCTGACCCTTGGGCAAGCAAGCTGATCTCCACGGACATCATGCTCCTCTAGCCGGTGCCACGAGGTGAACCGGAACCGGCTGGATGGCAGCTAGAATAGAACAGAACAGAACCCTCCAGATTACTACACTCAGATTATCCAACACCACTTCAGTTTTACAGTGTCTTCCCAATGAAAACACTGTAGAATGTACTATGGCAGCCCATGGCCTAAAAGTTAGAGAAGCGGGTTTGTGCCCTTGAGCAAAGTTGTGGCTGCCCACTGCTCTTAGTGTGTGTGTTCACTATAGGATTAAATGCAGGCGATCTAAAGAAGTTTTTTTTATTAATTATTATTATTATTATTTTTATCATTATCGTCATCATCATTATCATCATTATCATTTATTTTTATCACTAATCTTCCCTCAGGACAGGTAACATGATGAGACTCTTTGCTCTCCATTGAGTATGGCTTAAGTCCTACATGACCTGCGTATTACTGCTATGGTCAGTAGCACTACCTTCAGGGACAGTGTCTTAGAATAAACAAACTCTAGAATGAAACCATAAAACAAAACAGTATGCATAAGCATATGGAAAAAATAATGAGAATACCTCACCAGAGAGCTTTGCTCCAGATAACAAGCAGACCTATTTACTGCCTCTCTAAAACAGTTCACTGCCTCTTCTTCATGAGGGTTGTGAGTGTCAGAGTGACTTCACATAGGGATGTGTGACTCTAGTCCACATATTTTGTCATTTTTATCTTTCTAAAAGCTACCGTTCCTGATTTAACTGATGAGCAGACACAAACATTACCCAAACATAAGGCCTTAATTATGATGAGAGAAAGAAATAAAATAATAATAATAAAAAATAAAATAAAATAAATTAAAAAACAGGGCAAGTGAGTCCACCATCTAAAGGAACTAAAGGACACATTGTAAAGACTGTGTTCTTCCAGACACAGAGTGGTGTGTGTGGGTTTGTTATGTGCAGACACACATGCATAAAAGGCTGGTAGTGTGGATGGTAGAGAAACACAGTTTAGGACACTCACTGGAGTGGCGACAATGCCTGAATCTGGACTCTGTTCCACGGAGAGAGGGGCGTGTGTGTCACTGAGGTCTGAATACTGGGATGACTGAGATTTGGGGAAGCTACCACTGCTTGTGTTCACACCTGACGAACTGAAGAGAGAGATGTGTTTTAAATGACAAGATGTGGAGAGAGGCAGCCACAAGGTAGCATAAGAACAAGAAAAAACTAAAAATATGGAATAATGCTATCATAAATTTGTTTATGTATGTGCATTACTGACTTGTTTTTGAAGTTGATACAGTATGTTTTAATGTTTAATCAAAAGTCATCAACATCTTTTTCATTTTCACAAATGATTAGGAGAGATAATAAGGTCAACAAACGATTCTTGCCTATAGTGAAGTCTACAGAACAGTTACAGAAGGCAACACGAACCCTACACGAGGCGACATCCTGTGTGCTGAAAGTCTGACCTGCCCTGGCGCGTTTTGGGTTACCGTGAACTCTGCACTCTGTACCGGATTAAAGCCGTCGCCATAACAGCGGGGATACTTGAGCAGGTGTCATTCCTTTATAATAGATGCGCAAGCGATATCGCTACGGATTTAAATGCTCCTGTGATTCTCTATCCGCCGGCAGGCATGCTAAATAATAACATGAAATACATTCCCGCGTCTTCTGTAAATGCTCTTCTGGGAGTCCTATCTGTGAGTGTGACAGCAGCCGACACCAGACAACGACCCTGAAATTCCGAGAAAGACCCAGCGCTAACCTGCAGATATGAAATCTGAAACATTTATCCAAGAGACGCTGAACTGACTATTTGCGCCACCAAGTCATTAAAAAATAAAAATAAAAAAAAAAATCCATCAGTGTCAGAGAGGTTATTCTCTTAAAAGGTTACTGTCATTGTCAGCGGACAGAATTACAGTAATCAGCCCTACCTAAATCATTGTAGAAGCCATACAAAACCTTTTCCTACCTTTCTGACATGTCCTAAGGCAGTTATGAATTCCTTTGGCCTTTAACATGGGGTGGAGGTGTCGCTTCAGTGGGAAAACAGTATGGTTTCCCATTGGAACTAGCTGATTTTCTCTTTAAAAAGCGAGACAGGACTGTTGCTGTTGTGACATTGGTACTGAGAAGAGGCTGCGAGACATTGGCTTAGCTAACCTGAGGAGGGAGATCAGTAAGTGCGTATACTTGTTGCTAAGCAACGGGACGTCTAATAGGCTGTCAAAGAATTTCATTGTAGTGGCACGTGGTAAAATTAAGAAAGAAATGCATAAAGAAATAAATGAACAAAGAAAGAAAGAAAATACAGTGATGCGTGACACGTGAACAGGTTATTTTTTCCTAACCTAGGAATAACTGATCGAAATGAATACATCAAAGCACTCCACCCTCTGCCAACCCGGGCCCAGCTCCCATGGTTTGTTCCATGTGCAGATTGTGCAGCAATATCTTGATTTTTTTTTTTTTTTTTTTAATTTTACAACAGTGTAACCTGAGTGGTTAGTTACTTAACCAGACACCCAGAAAAAAAACCCTCTATCTCCGTGATTCGTGGGGAGGACTGAACAGTTCCCGGTTACTCGAAGCATTTTTGCTAATTTTTATTCCCACATGTGAGTACTCTAACTGCGCTCGATGACAGCCGCTCCCCATTTGTCAGTTCGTTGCACTTGAAGGACTAATCAGAAAATGCTGTGGGTAGCACTCTTAACACTCCCTTTAGCTAGTATTCAGGTGAACAGCCGTGGGAATAGACGGTACCACAATTTTTGAATTCGCTTTCGATATAAGTATTTTATGTAACACTATTAACAATAACTGAATGTTTTTAAATGAGGATTTAAACAACAATAATAATTAACGGGCCTATATTTAAAATGTGAATCACATGACACAAGCTTTCCACCATTAGAATGTATTATACAATAAATATGAGCAAAATGAAATAAAAATGCAAGCAAACTTAACACGAACTTTTAAACTTGTTAAAATATGGCTATCATTTTCCACAACTACTGATGCCTTCCGAACAGCAGTGTTTCCTAAAAAACAAACAAACAAACAAACAAACAAAAAAACAGATAATATTCCTACATTTAAATTTTCAGTTAACATTCCACTCTTTAGTTTTCTGAAGATTGTGACATTTTAGCTCCACTTGATTTAAGTTTTAGATGCTTACTAAACGTAGCACGTTAACATTTTCATACTTATTCTGATTTGCCTCCAACTAAGTATCTCTCCAGCGTCTGTAAACATTTTTTTCTACAGCTGCCGTAGTGGCAACAATTCTCATATCTCTCGTTGCCATTTCGGTAAGGACTGGAAATATACACTCATTTCTTTTACCACAAAAGCAAAAGCTCCTGTCTCCTTGGAATAACTCTTTCTCCCAAGAAATTGTGCATTTCAGTATACACAGCAGTGTTTGCTGTGTGATTCCCCTGAAAAGCAGTTATGTGGGTGTTAAAGTTTGTATTGGCTGGCCTGTGTGTTCTTGCTGAAGTCTGTAGGACACTTGCTGTCTATCCCAAATTCGCCAGTAAGAATTTATATGAAAGTAACCCGAGACTAAGTTTTCCTGTGATCCAAATATAAGAAGATGTGTGTCATCAGGGAACACAGTAAAACAGGGAAAAATGTGGGTAGAGTGAGAGAGAGAGAGAGAGAGAGAGAGAGAGAGAGAAGGAGAGAACAAATCAGAATAAGAGTGTGAGAGAGGGAAAAAAATCAGAACAAAAATAAAAGGAAAAAAATCAGAATAAAGAATAAGAGCCTTTAGCAAAAAAAATCAGTGGTTATATAGCTGTCAAGGGATCCTCCTCTTCATAGCTGATGTCCAGTTCTCACACTCCGGCTCCTGACGAGGTTACTTTGGTGCCAGCATGTCTATATAAATATAAACTATGGCAAAGCAGACTGATAAGGAGAGGAAATCTCTGAGCAACCACAGGTATAGAGGCCAGCATGGTCTTCGTCACAGATCACAATTGATCACTCTGACATCACGCCTTTTGGAACTTGAATTCCTTAAAGAAAATTAGTGCAGGCACATAGCATAGAAGCATTCTGAATGTAAAAAGTAGACTAAATGGATCTGAAGTATGCTACTAATGAGTAGAAGAACTGTTAGTAGGATACAGGATAAATCATCACATGGTAAGAACTGATAAAAATAAATAAGGTGCCAAACCAGATGAATAGTTTTTATCAAGCAAAACACTTAAAATAACGAGGTGCAGAAATTAAATCAGCCTTTTCAAGTCACTGAAAGGTCTGTTACTATGGAAGAGGAATTAGTTGCTGAGAAGGTGGTGGTTGAAGCAACAGAGGCAGGTTCACTAGTTGTTGCATACAGAGGCCTGTCCGTGACAAGAGCTCATGTGTAGGGTTTGCATCTCACTGATGAGTCACAATTTTATGGTTTCCACATTTCCACTGTCACAAAACACAATGTTTTTGAATCGAAGGCTCAAAAGCACACTTACTGTGAGAGGTAAATTTTGCTCAGTGTTCTGAAAGCAATGTTTAAATTGCACTGCAAGCTGTGAAGCCATTGTGTTACCCTTGAGTCCAAAAGATGGGATTGCTTTTTGGAGGAGAGAGACCAAAGTACATATCAGCCTGTTTGTTGCTTCTGCTGGAGATAGAGAAAACACAGAACTTGCACATTGCATTAATGATCAAATTTTTAAAGGGAAACACAGAAAGGCACACCTGATACTTTTAAAGGGTGATGTCACGTGATAACTGTATGATTGGAGTGTGAGATGGTTTAAGGTGCAGGCTAAATCTTCATGAGTTTGCTTATACTTCTCTGAGCAAGGAGCAAGCAAACCAGGCATTGTCTCTGAAGCATAGCTTCCCAGCTGGTGGCCCTTTTATACAGCTGGTTTACACCATAGTGCAAAGCGGTGCCAGGAAAATGTAGAAAACAAACAAACAAAAAATGGATTATTGGGAAAAAAAAACATAATAATTGAGGTGGCTCAGACAGATTCAGACTTTTTACTTTTAGGAGTCTCTCACTCCTAATTACATCTACATGGTGCAGTGGGAAACCAAACATGAACGTGCGCAGGAATTGTGTAGCTCCTATTCTGGATAAATCTGGAACTCTTTCAGTCCCAAAAAAGTTTCTGAGCCTCGGTGGAAAATGTTTAGTGTCTGTTTCATTTATTTTTCACAAAATAAATTCAAAGTTGAATATGAGTCATTTTCTGAAATCTGTATGAAAAATAAAAACCTATGTTGAATGAATGTTGTATTTTATCACTTCAATGTTCTCACATTCAGTTGTGTACAAAACCTTTAAATTTAAGCACTGTTAAATCAGAGATACTACAGTAATAGGATAAATGCTGTGACACTTCTGATCTCATAATAGAAGTGAATATTGTAAGTGGTGGTGAATCTGAATTCTGAATAATACCTGTTGAATAAATATGTCTTAATTTGTGAATGAGTAAAAAATATAATGAAAACATATTTAAGGGAAAATACTACAGATTTATTATTACCATTCATGTTTTGCAATATCCTGCATCTGTAATGAAATTTGTGATACTGGGTTAATCCGTTGCAGTACAGGTAATATAGCCTCCTGCATGAAAACGACATGTTGCGTAACTTGCGGTCCAGCTACTTTCATGTTGCAAGCCACTGTTGCTTGTGAAAGGTAGGCAGAACTCAAGGTTAGATAAGCACTGATGGGACACACCTGGGCCTGGTTTATCCAAGGGCATAAAAACCCACCTCTCCCATGGTTCTTTGCTGTCTCTCTCCACCTCGGTTTGATTCTGTGGAAGCCACTTTAGGTTTTCAGTGGAAACATTCTGCACGGTTATTTTTTTGTTTCTCAATTCATACTTTTGTTGAGTATTATTTCCAGTGTCTAGAATCTGAATCTAGTCAAGATGCAGTTACCCTGAATAACTATTTATACTTCAGCACTCAACACAAAATCTAGACGTTCTCCAAATAACTCATTTTGCAAACATGCTCTAAGTAGTAGCATTAAAATAAGGTAAATGGGTCATCCAGGAACTTGGTTTGGTAAACTAGGAAATTTATCACACAGAGCATATAGAAACATGAATGTCAACATTTTATTAAAATTAAATTCAGAGTACAGAGAGAACTTGTAGTTGAATGAAAGGAGCTTTAAATGAAAACTATAGGACAGTCACAACATACATGAACAAAAACTTCTCACACTGAACTTCATACAGAAGAAATAACAAACTAGTAAATCAATATTGACCTCACCACATTCAGTTCCTCACAAAGTGAAATGGCTGGACATATGAAACACTGACACTAGTCATGACTACTCTATAAAGAGGCATGTTTAACTATACAGAAGCTATCTGTGATGTATTCAGGGAATTAAATGAAATGGCAGTGAGAGAAGAGAGGGAAATGAGAGGAATAGCAGACCAGTCTATAATTGGGGAAGGGAATGATTCTTCTCAGGGAGGAGGAAGAGATGAGCAGAGATTGTAACAAACAAATATCCAGGAGAGTTAAGGATAAGATGTAGAGTTTATCTGGTTTGAAAATGGGGTGTGTTGCCTTTAAGAGTGCCTCTGGAGAAATGAGATGACCCCACTGGGCTCAGTGTAAATAATTTTACATAAGTTTTTCCTGCTAAGGAGTACTCGGTCTATTCATATGCTCAACAATTAATGCTTTTGAGGTGATGCCAAATACGGTTGCACTATCATTGCAAATAGCTTCTGTTCATTGTCAGCTGGAGGAACCAGTCGCTGGCTTATTGGCCTGTGGTTACATAACAGCCCTGTAGCATGCTTATGGCCTTATGATTACAGATTCAGACAGGCAGTTGTTTAACCATGTTGCACAGGTTACATTGGTTTTCTTTTTCTTATATAGGGTTTGCGAATGAGTGGAGGAAAGTAGATTGTGCTTATAGATGACACATAACAGTGACAGCAGAAAGTTTCTGTTGCACTTTGATCACAGCATGATGCATGTTTATTGAACCTGTGCAACAAAATTTCTTTAGTCTTCAATAAGAGCCAGATTACACGTGATTATACTGCACTTGTCACAAATTGGATGAGGGAGTGGATGCACATGCACGTTACCAGCTTTTATAGAGCAAAGAGCAGGCCGAAAAACAGGCACAGCAACACAGCAGGAGCAAGGCAAGGACTTCACAAAGAACAAAGGTAAGGCAGTTGTATGTAGGTGAGTAATATGTATCCTAGTGATCTATGACCCCATCCTGTGACTGACAACCTCCCTCCCTAAGCCGGCATGATTGACAGGGCACGTGTGGTTGGCGGGAAGTCAGGACTTGTGTGGGCCAGTCCTGCTGGTTATAAATATGATTGATCAGGAAACAGCATTTTGTTCGTATCATTGTGTGTGCGACTAAATCTAACTAGTTAGCAGATCATAAATGTCTGCATCTACAGTAACAAAGAGTGTAAAGAGGATGCCTCACACTACTATTACAGCTACTATTGCAGGTAACAGAATGACTTTTGCGGCAAAAAAGATGAAGAAATTCGAGAGTTTGATTCATTTTCTTCAAAATCAGAACGAAACTGTGAAATACGAATGGCTGTTGTCTGATGGACGTGTTAGTGGATATGTTTTCGACAAAGTTGCACGTTCTGTGAAGCTATGCACTGTTGAATCTGGGGAAACATTTACAGAGGACACGATACACATACCATTCCCTGCGAAAGACTAGAGTTTGTTTAGAAACAAAGTTTGGAGAGACCTTGAAGTCTTTGGTTTGGACGGTGTCTACAATGCGGCGTGGAATAGCGTGATACCACAAAAAAGCAACTACATATTTGCTAATCGCCTTGAAAAGGATCCTGATGATTATGTTTATGTGAATACATGACTGTGAATGCGGGTGAAGATATAGATGTTGAGAGGATCATGCATGACCTTAAAGTTATGTTTCTCTGGAAAGACATGCCTGCTCTACATGCTGTTTTCAAGAAGACAGACAGGTTGTTCAAATGGTGTGATGCAATGGACAGATACCAAGACATCAAAGTAAAACTTTTTAGACGTGTGACTCCGACATTGGGTGCGATTGTGTCCATTCGGAATCACTGCCCATTCTCTACAAGCATTAAAAAGACCGACACCTCCGAGATGGACCCCATCTCAAAGACTTGTTGATCTGCTGACTAGTCATGTCCTGACTAGTCATGTCACAGGTAAATGAAGCAGCAAAACCTGAAGACAGCCGTTGGCTTGGCTTGAAAATGAATTTGACATACATGACTAGAACACATCATTAACGTAAAGTTGCGGGATTGTTGTTTGGGGTGTGAGGTGAACCACCCAAGCCAGTTACGGCATTCGTGCCTCTTTGAACCTGATCCCTACTTTTTCAATCACACGTCGTGGGAATAAAAGAGAAACTTTAAGTCTGAGTTACCACAAGCCATTGCGTGTCTTTTGGATATATACGGACTACAGTTACACCCACAAAAAATCCACGGCCCTGTGGAGGCTATTGTCTACAAATTTGAGGATGAGCAGTACATTTCTGAGAAACTGAGGGAAATTAGGGAAAAACTTGTTGATCTGCAGTGTGGACTCGTGCCAAAGGGGTTTTGACATTGGACACATCACTTGTCTGTGTTCAAAAATAACAGATGTTTGTGTAATGAAACTGTCAAAAAATGAATCAGTAAATGTGTGTAAAGTAGATGAAATATTAGTTGACTTTTGGCTTGAGAGAAACTTTGTGTGTTAAATTTTGGACTACATCAATACTTTGAGTTTGTATTCTTTTTCAAAATAAAAGATATGAATCATAACATTTTGTCATTATTTGTTCCGGTATTCAGTTAGTAGGTAATCATGACAGAACTTTTGAAATCTGTTTACTACAGGCCCTCCAGCGTTGGTTCTTTTGGCGGTAAAACTTGTTTAAAAGAGGCAGCGTTCAAAGACACTGATGTGCGCATTTCTGACAAACAAGTTTCTGATTGGTTAGGCAGAGAGGATGCTTATACGCTTCACAAACCTGTTCGCATCAACTATAAGAGGAATAGAGTGATAGTACACAATATTGACATACTGTTTCAAGCCGTCCTAGTGGATATGACCACATATTCAAGGGAAAATGACAATTTCAAATATATGCTGACTTTATAGATGTTTTTAGCAAATACGCATGGGCACGTGTTTTAAAAAGCAAGACAGGGTTGGAGGTGGCGAGGGTGTTCGAATCCATACTGAAGGAAGGCAGTCCCCCAAAAGTTGCAGACTGACCGAGGAAAAGAATTTAACAAACATTTTCATGATGTAATGGCCAAATACAGGATTCACCATTCTGCCACAAGCAGTGAGGAAAAAAAGCTAGCATTGTTGAATGTTTCCATAGATCAGTTAAGGGTAGAATGTGGAGGTATGTAACAGCCGTCAATTCTAAGCGATATATAGATGTTTTGCAAGATTTAATCACCTTCTACAACACCAGTTATCATTGAAGTATCGAGATGAAACCTGTAGAGGTAACCAGAGAAAACAAAAATAGTAGATATAGTAGATGGGTGCTTTTATGAAGAAGATTTGCAAAAAATGAATGTTGGTAGGGAAAGTTGAGAGGATTTTAGAAAGAAAGATGGGTAAAAAGAGCATGGTTCTGGTAAAATGGCTTGGCTGGCCTTTAAAATTCAACAGTTGGGTTTGTGAAGATGTGGTTGACGTTTAAAACCTTTTTTAAAGTTTATAAAGTTTAGTTATGATGGTGTGCAAAACAAAATTGACCTGCAGACAAGCAACAACACAGCGCTAAAATTCTATGGAAAACTCGCAACAATTTGGGTTAATTTAACGGCCATACCACCTTGAGCACGCCCGATCTCGTCCTATAAAATACAAAATAAAACACACATCAGCGACATCGCTATAGAAGTAAACACTGATCAAGACGAGAAAGTTCCTTTTAAACTGGTTGCGAAGCTTCATTTCAGACCTGTGAAACAAACGCTCAGATTTTAAAACTATGGAGCCGTTTAACCCATACACTCTGGATCCACAACATTATGTCGCTTATCAGAATCAGCCCGAGGGCCTGATGCCCAAAGGGGAGTGTAGGAGGTCGTCAGCGCAAATACCCATTTTCTTGGTGTGTTAGCGTGCGATCAGTTACCAGATAGGCCTGAACAAAAATTACCTACATCTGAAAAATTACCTTCCCGAGCTTGTAGGGGAAAGAAGACCGACCACAGAGGTGAGGGGGGAATTTATTTATTTATACATACATATATACATGTTATATATATGTATACACACACACACACACACACACCTTAATACATATACACACACACACACATATATATATATATATATGTGTGTGTGTGTGTGTGTGTGTGTGTGCGTGTGCGTAATGTATGTACTGGAT
The DNA here is from genome assembly GCF_902362185.1 of Chanos chanos. Lineage (NCBI taxonomy): Eukaryota > Metazoa > Chordata > Actinopteri > Gonorynchiformes > Chanidae > Chanos > Chanos chanos. The sequence continues at coordinate 28,905,307 of NC_044496.1, forward strand.
CTGGCACGCGCCAACTTGGAGGTCGCCATCACTTTCTGCTCAGCTATGACACAAACTTTCAGATGGGTGGCTTATGTTTCTGTACTCCCCATGAGAAACACTTCTCTAGTTAATGACCCGGTATCTCCTGTTGGTTTCATGCTGCACAAGTGCAAGATCATGCAGCGTCATGAATGTTTATGGATGATATTCTGGGGAAACTTGGGATGGGTTCCAGAAAATTCAAGAAAGTCCCTGTCACTGTGGACAGAGAAAAGGGAATTTTTGGGCCTTAAAGATGAGGTTTCCCAACATAAGTCTAGCGTTCTGCAGGAACCATGTGTTGCACGATGTTGAACACTGGGCCAAAAAACATAGGGGTAAACAGGACGACATGAAGGTACTAAAAGACCAAACTGACAAACTTATTGATTCAGGGATTAACTTGAGGTACAATGTTCCAAGGGATTGTTGGATTTTCTTGTGATTTTACAAGTAACGAACCGGACCAAAAGCACGCTTGGAGAAAAGCTTTATTTGGTGGTGGTGGAATCCGGCAGCATGTCTGCTTGCACCGAAGCTTAACTCAGAGAACTGTTATCCTGATCAGCCTTTTATACCATGAAGCAAACAGACAACAGGTGTACAACGTTGCTTGATGCAAATCAGAATCTAGGTGTTAATGCTAAAGTCCCCTTTTGTCTGTGATGGCTGCCATTTGCCCATTACTGGTTGTATTTTGCCATAATCAATTGCTCTTGGCTCCAACTGTAATGTGGCGCCAAAGGTGTGAAGCTTTCTTTGTATCTATGGTAATACGACCATCAGGTTAAACAGTTCTCTTATCCTGAACCATGTCTGTTCAGATGTCACTATAATCTTACAGGATGGTCAGAGGAATTTGTGAAATACTTTGACCAGCACTTGAAATTACATTTGTCTGAGAACATGGCTTCCTTTCACACCAAGCACTTTGAAGCATTCAAACACAAAAGCCCAGCAAAAAATATCAGTGAGAGCATGAACAAAATGATCAAATCACAAAATGAGTGGAGGGAACTTCCCATTGATGCAATGGTTCTGTCTGATGATTATGATGATGAAAAAGTATAATTGTTTCTGATTTATAGACAGAACACACACACACACACACTCTGCTAGACCTGTGTCATAACACTGTCATGTTGTTTTGTGGGGGTGGGGTGAGGGTGTGAGCTGGGGTCTTACATAAAAAAATGAAAATGACAAAGGCTGTCCTTTTGTTGATTCAACTGTGTCTCTATAGGCTTTATAGCATAATCCACAAGCTTATTATGCTACAGGTTCAAACAAGCAAGTCAGTGCATTCAGTACGTTGTTTCAGAGTCATTAGGTTCTGTAACAATACAACAATGTCTTGACACTATAAAGAAAATGTACTTTTGAATACTTACTTTAACTCAAGTAAAAATTTGACTTAACAGCTTTCACTTGTATCAGAGTAATATTTGACCAGGAGTATCTATAGTCTGATGTAATGGAGTTGCGTACTCTGTCCACCTCTGCTAACATCCCTAGTCCTCACTAACCCTGAAGGGTAATCACCCACAGGTATTTTTGTTTGATGCTATTTGCATAATGCCATTTTGTTATTTAGACTTTGTCTTTGCCTAACTAACTGATCATAACCGTTACAGTCATCTGATTTAGGACACCCCATCAGTCTGGTCACCATGGGACTCCTCAGTAACTGGATCATCAAAGCAGGCATTGCATACACACTGTAAGAGCACTGTATGCTGTAAGCACTACACTAAACTTGACTCCATGGTCAATGTCTCCGACAGTTTCAGATGCTGTAGTATTCGCTATTCTCTCACACCGCCGGCTGTCATTGACGTTCCTAAGGGGTAGGCTTGTTAACCCTTATGACTAACACCCTTTCTTTCCTTTTCCATGCATACTTGAAATGTGTCTGAAATGTGTTGAAATGTATTCTTGAAAATGTGAAATTGTGCACAGTCTTTAAGTTTGTCCAGATGCCAAAGCCTGTATGAGCCATTTGTTACCAGGACTGAAGGACTCTGATGGACTACAGTCACATGGATTGATGGACTACAGTCACGGACTGTACAGCCTTATGTTGCTCTCAAGGACTATGGTAGAATCCCAGTCCTGAGACCAAAGGGTGGAATGTAGGGGCTGCCAGGTCCGTAGACCATAATACCCATAATTCCCTGCTTGACCTCACGGGTAATCAGAACCCACTTTCTTACCTTTCACTGTAATGGTATTGGATACAGCAGTGATACCTGATACTAGATACGGTGATGACGCAATTTTGCCTTAAAACCCATGGCAAAATTGAAATTCTTGCTCTGGATGTGAATTTCTCGCACATAACGAGATACCGTTACCCTCTGGTGGTGGATACCACATGTAAAAGAGGTGATACTGTAACCTTGAGAGAAGAACAAAAGAACAACCGAGCGAGTCGTCTGTACAGAACTTCTGGCCAAAGTTTGAACGTACTTTCTCTCGCAGTTGCGACTTTTATCTTAAAACCGATAATTGTACTGCAACCCATGCAGTTTCATAGGAAGAAAATGTGACCGGATCCCTTTTCATTTCGTAAAGATGTCAATGAACTTCAATCAAAACCCCTTCTAGATCATCGGACGACCAACAAAACCCTGAGGATCTTCAGTTGACAAGCTGGGAAAGAAAAGAACTGTTTCCCTGGACCTGTACCCCGCACTGTTCATCGGACAACAGGAGACGCACCTTCGGTCACCACACAAGAGCGATCTCAAGCAAGGCTGGCATCTGGGCAATTGTTAATCTTAATTGTGTTTAATTAACGTGAGGAAAGTTATTTGAATTCATTTGTGGTTTAAATGTACACACTGTAATTCACGTGAAATTTGGTTTTAGACCATGTGTTACTTGTTTTCCTCGTTTATTATCTGTATCAGATCGTGCATGCTTTCTTTCTCTCTCTAACTCCCTCCATCACATCACACACCTCAACATTAGGATTTCGGGATTAGCTAAGGGTTGGGTAGAAGTCTGGGTTTAAGGCCAGTTGAGACTAGCTCTTAAGTTAGAGATCCTTTGTTTCTCTCCCTCGCACGCGCTTCTTGTTGCTCATCCCCACTATTGTTGGTGCCTAGCACAAATGCTTGTGCACTACACTCCCATACCACATATACCTCTTGCCTGTGTGCCTGCACACAGCCTCCCTCCCTTCTCTCTTCAGAGTGCCTGCACATGGCCTTTCTCCTTTGCCCCTCCTCCTCTCTTTAGTGCGCCTGCACATGGCCTCTCTCCTTTCCACAGCTCACACCTGACAAAGAATGCAGTCAGCATCCGAGCCTGGAAATATAAGGTTGGAAACAGGCAACCACTGCCGTGTACTATCAATTTGATAGTTTATGCCATATTTGATAGCATAATTGAGGTGTCCAACCATAGACAAGTTCTGGTGGATTAGCTACTACTGAGACAATGATTACAGTGCAACTAATGGCGGTTATGGAGAAAATCACCGCGAATACCAATTTTCTTGGTGTGTTAGTGTGCGATCAGTTACCAGATAGGCCTGAACAAAAATGACCTTCATCTGTAATAACACGCACAGCTCGGACCTCCCCGGACAACACTGGTAAGCCAGCTACATTAGCAAGGAGTGTGTCAGGGTTTTTTTGACAGCTTTGGAAACAAACCAAACCACAAGCTGTTTCTGCCATCCATCTATATGTTTTTAAGAACTACATGTACAAGACTACAATTTTCAAACACACAGGTTCAAGATTTTATGTCTACCCCGTGTGGTGAACAGAGTTTTTTTTCCCCTCTCACATGTCAAGAAGATTGAACTATGAAGATGTTAAGCCCAGCTGTTTGGGTAAGAGATACTGGAGTTACCGAGGCTAGCAGCAGCAGACCGTGAGTAAGACTTCGTGTTGGTGCCGGGAGAGTCTTTCAGCGTTGTGGATCTTCCAAGGTGGTGAGGCTGGGCTGATTCTTTGCAGACATGAGTGGGACAGACTGCATTACGGTGGATACAACCGGAGCACAACTGACACTAAGCTGAACTGTAGTGTAGCTGAGCTTGTAGCATAGCGGAACTTGAAGCATAGCTGAACTGTAGGACATCAGGGCATCTGGCATTTTATCTGTTGCTATCCTTTTGGGGGTGTCTCTGTCTAGAGTGAGGATGTTGATTGTACTTGAGACATGATCCCATTTCCATTCACAGGGTGAACTAATCACTGAAGTGATCTTAACTCTGGCATCTGTTAGGTGGTACGACGTCTAAGGTTTTGCATTGTGTCTGAATGCAGGGGGACTTGGGCCATGATCAAATGGACAGAGACAGAGAGGAGGAATGAGAGTAGGAAAAGGTGTCAAGGAAGGGTGAGAAGAGGGGGATAGAGGAAGAGTCTATGCAATTTCAGATATACAAACGAGTACATTTTTATTTGCCCATGTATTGCAATGTAAAAACTCTCCTCCAATTGCCACCAAACAGTGTTAGGGCGGGTTTCACCAGATGTACACCGGGACATGCAAAAATGATGTCTCCACTGCATATCGTCAAAGTTCTGTAGGTGAGAATACGTATGACTCGGACTATCTGCTGCTGTGTGCTGCATGTGTGAAAGGGCAACTTCCCACAAAATGCAAACCTGATTGTGTGTCCGTAGTGCATATGTGAATGGCTCAAGAGTGGATTCCTGAAAAATGTGAGTCATGCACCGACCCAAGCCACCTAGCGTCCAGACATGTCATCTGACAAAAGATTTCAGGCCATTTTAACATACTACCATTGTAAGAAAATCACCATGCTGTGAAATGACTTCCTATTCACATAATTCTCCTCATGTTCTCCCAGGGGCACTCTAATGAGGATATGCGTACAATCGCTCCAATCACCCTCCGGATTCCTATGGAAAAAATGACTTCTACGTAGGCCTAGCCTATGTATATTAAAAATAGACCAAGTATTTTTATATTGCGAATTACCTGCGATCGCATGAAAAGCCTCTTTGATCCGTAGAGCGCTTAAATGGCCAGAGAGCACAACAAATGCATCCAGCAGTTTAGTGAGAGCAAGTACCACCTTGCGAACTGTAGGGCATACAGTATTCTTGTCAGATGTTCAGAATCACGACGGAATACATGAAGCGTGCAAAATATTGCAAAGCAAGGCACACTGTCTGTTCAACAGTGAGGACATTAGTCTGGCGAGTGGCATTGGAGACGTCTGGCCCTAGAAGCCAGCAGAGATACTGAATTCCCTCAGATGAGAATTGATATCTTTCATAGAGGACGGGTAAGCTCATCGGGGTAAGCTCAAGGAGTGTGACGGTCTCGAAACACCCTCGCCCTGCGGAGTGAGCCTCTCACAATCCATGCGCCAATGTTAATTTGGTCATCCAAATGTGCTGGAATTTTTCTCAACAAGATTGTGGGCGGAGGAGCGGTGCTTATATAGGGTAACATCGACGTAACCATGAAGATACACTGCATCTATAAACTGTCTTGAAAGGGTTAAAGTGCCATGACGGCATACCTCAGGTAAAACTTATCCACCTTTCGTAGTACGGGTAAATCAGGAAGTTACACCTGACGTCAAAATTACTCCTGAAGTTACCTGGATAAGGCAGATACCTCGCTTTGTAGTACAGCCCTCAGGACTGCTACATACCCAATGTGCAATACTGTTGTATACATGTCACTTTTACACATTAAACATATTTGAAAATGAGGATTATAGTGTTATTTTATTTCTCAACCCATTTTATTTAAATTTTTTTCTTATATTCTATATTTTATAAGACTAGTGCCCTTATTACTGAGCTGACCTGTTTGTCTCATCCAACACATTTCATTGTACCGTTGACCCTGTGTTAACCTACATACTGTATGACTAATAAAACTGAAACTGAACTGAAACACTGAGTAAACTTCTTTCTTGAAGTCAAGAACACCACCAGCCACTTCGTTGTACCATTTGTCAGCGCCACGGTAGTTGTCGTTTTCCTGCTTGTTAAATTTGTGTGGGAATTGTCCTCCCTCCACAGTGCTCAGATTTAACGCAGTGGCCGTTTCAGCAAGACGCATCGGGATGAACAAGTAGCTTTCTATGTATCACTGCTTCAAAGATTCGTTGTACATGAAAACCAGCCTACACCTGTGATAACGCAGACAAAGTTGGCACTATGTTTACCATTCTAAAACCGAGTCTAAACGTCAAAGAAAATGTACTTGTCTGTTTGTTTTTTTTTTCAACTTGATGGGTTGAATGTAGCAATCATGTGCAGTGTCTGGAGACAAGCCTTCGCCACAGCGAACACAACACCCCATAACGTAGTTGTGAGCCTTTGGTTTTTTTTACATGAACACAGTAGTGTCGGCTGCGTCTCTTACAATACTTTGTAACATTGCATGGCACCACTACCACACCCGACTCACCTGTGGAAACTGGCTGCTTGTGTTTCTTGGTACTTCTGCAACATGTTTGTACCGGACCTATAGAATACAACAATCTTCATCCCTATGGGACGTTCAAACTTTGAAACATCTTTAAACCCTATTTTGCTGAACTGTGAAACTGATGCCTGTATGTATGTCTGTCGAAGGTCTTCTATAACGTGTTGGGGGAGTGCTTGCGGGTTCAGATAATGCAGAAGACAGACTGTGAAACGCAGGTTGTTCGAAATGTTAGAAGGGCAAAACAAATTCATTCTGTTCTTAATCACTTCATTATGTGCCAGGTCACGCAACTTTCTATACACACCACCATTCTCACTCTGCAAAACTCTTTCAATGGCATCCAAAAACGCTCAACCCCATAAGCATTTTCTGGAGACAATTTTGCATTTACAACAGACGTTAGGCTAGACCCTCTCAAGCAAAAATTCAGAGCATCATTTTCACCAGCTATGAGTTTATAAAACTCGACCATGTCACCCAGTGTATCATGTAGAAACACTATGTATGCAGCCATGTCTGTGTTTAAGATTTCTCTGAAATTAAGTGACTTGTGTAAAACTACACTATTAAATCGGGGCCTTGCCACTACCGTATAATCACCAATCTTTCTATATCCCTGTCATTTAAACTGTGATTAGATGACGTGCAAGAATGACTAGCACTGTTTTGCCGAGCGCGTAGTGGATCACTGAAACTACTGATATCATCAGACGTATGGAAACATCATTCAAGAGGCTGTTTGTATTTGTGTCTGGGTCTTGAGCACTATCCTCTACAGCTAACATTACATTAATGGTACTCAGAGTGTTAATGAACTCTGTAATAGGTATACCATGTTGGCCTTCGCCAACCGCGCCATCAAGCCTTCTACGCTTCGTTGGCAGCTGCATTGTGTCTATTTGGATGTTAGTTGTGTCCTACTTTCTGACTCTTTACCAATTTGTAGACTTACTTATTTAATGAAATTAATAGTCTGATAAAATGATTTCATAAACGAAAATAAAAGCAAAACACTAACATTCACACTAGTCGGTTAAGAGATCAGCATTTACACAATCTACTATACACAACGTGAAAACCTCTTGGATAACCCTCGTCTGATTGTTCAACGTTCTAGTCAAATCCTTGTATCTACGTTCCCATTTCTCATTAGCATTAACAAACATCTGCAAAACATCCTTTATGTCAACAAACATTCTCTGCTAACTTTTCAATGGTATTATAGTGTCTCTCGAAAGCACATCGGTCCTATAAATGCTGGAGTACACAAATAAGCTTGTTACAATGATCGATTATAGGCAAAGAAAGGTGACCATACCTCCACTGTAGACATTGTTCATTGTGTTCTTGGTTACTGCATATTCCATCTGCGAAATCCAGAGTCTAATGTTTTTAATCCATGATGGACTTTCCATAGATCGACTCCTCGCGTCAGTAGGTAGGCCTATATCCACATTCTCCTTTGAGGTCGTTTCCAGATCTGCGGGTCAGCGTCGTCCCAATCTTTAATTTGAGAATCTGCCCTGACTCCAACGTAATCCAAATTAGGGTCCGAAGTTTGGATTGGCGGTTCTTCCCCTTCAGACAAACGCCTTATCTGCAGCACTGTAAAGGTCTGCAATTCAGAGTAATAAAAATTGTTAGCTGTGCTATTGATAGATTTTATTTTCCTTTATCAAACAGCTCATCATTAAAATGGGGAAGATTAAAGGTATATAGATTTGTTCTTACCCATAACACCATCCTCCCACAAAATCAAATGTTTTTCCAAAACACCGGCACCAACATTTGTAGCGTCATCCTCAAGGCCTTTGTTTAGAGCTCTCCCCACACGCTTTACCACCGGCAAACGTAGGGCTTTCCAACAAATGGCCCGGAATGTTTCTTGTCCCCCTCCGCAGCGATGACTCGAACCCCAGTGGTGTGATTGGGACAATGGATTGGACCAGCATTAGTACAGTTGCATTCACCAGCATTAGTACAGTTTAAATTTTATCGTTAAAATAACCATTCTTGACAAGAAGAGGTAAGAGAATTGTAGCTATATGTCTTTACCATGAGGTTGCTTAGATGCACTATGACCATGCGGCACTATCACCTGACGCTCTCACTCCTTGAATCTCGCAGATAGCGTTGATGCTCTCATGCTCCGTGGTACCTAGACCAAATAAATACCTGTTAAAAGAAAAATAAAAACAAAACAACTACAACAACAACAACGAAACGGCGACAACGCAACATGCAAAAATCTAAATAAAGCAAAATTCTGTAAGCACAAATGAATCAACTCACTCAGAGTAAAGGGATCCATTGTAGTCGTCCCAAGAGTCTCTTCGACAACCGGCTGACTCGATAAACAAAAATGTTGACCTCCACAGATTTACGGCCAACTTTATACCGTTTTACTGGTCAAACACATTTATAACCGTCAGGACTCGACAACACACGTCATGACATGCCCAGACAACACACCAACGCACCAACCTTACCATTCCCTTGCTTACCACATACAATCACACCTTTCTCACACAGTATCAACACAATGGATTCTGACACACAAAGTCACATCTAAACCGAGACACATGCTCGTCAATCAGTACGACAAGGAAACATCATAAATCTAGATGTCCATCAACTGACCTGTCAGACTGACAGGGGGGTCAAATCACAGGGGTCAAATCATTTTCACAGAAAAGTGTAGGATATGTCACTCTTATATAGTGGCTGAGAACAATTAGCTTTGCTATAATTAAAATGAGATTTTGGCATGGCTATAAAAAGGACAGGTTGTTCTTACTTCCTCAGGTTGAGTCATCACAAAGGTCAAAAACACTCCACCGCCTCAACCCTTTGGCTAAGATTAGCTGTATGCTAGGCTGAACAGGTAGGTCTTTAGAATTCGTTATTTTTGGAAAGAAGGTTTACATTTTGTTATCCAGGAGGGCGGTACGGGCTATGAATTCAGAGATCATGGGGGCTAGGCCATTAAAAGGGCCTTATACTTTAGCAGCAGAATTTTATGGTCAATAAAAAACATAATAGGCAAGCAGTGTAGACAGGATAATATTGGACTAATATGTTTCACACTTCCTCGCTGCAGCATTCCGAACCAACTGACGCTTGTTTACTATGACAGGGTGTTTTAAAGGCCATTGACTTTGAGGAAACAGTACCTCTACAGGTTTAGTGAATACGTGCAGTTGTAGTTAGTCAATGAACTGCCGCCATCGGATAGCTACGAAGCCTTAAGCAGTTCAGTAAAGACGACATGTCCGCTGAACAGGCACTTCATGTTCATGTGTATTGTGCATAAATGACTAAGGGTGAGTGTTGCCAACTTCTTTAAACTTATTTACAGTTTTAGTTGTGCATGATGTTAGTTGTTACCGAATTCCTATGTTGTACATTATGTTTGTATGGGCCAGTTAACACAGCCAGCTACTAATGCAGTTGTGGTGGTCATTATTGTTTGTTTCTGCACAATGATGATGTAATTCGTGTCCTACGGTGTATTACTGACTGTTAATATGCCGTATTGTGTTGTTGTTTGATGTAAAATGTAGCGAATGTACATGTTATGTGGACAAACAAGGTGCTAATACCTCGTGACGCAGCATAATTTTAAGGCATAAGACAGCGGCCATGCAGTTCAGTTACTCTCCTTGCCGCAAGGGCTGCGTATGTCTGGTTTTGGTCAGCTACTTAACTGATGTTAATGTTAGTGTTTATGCAGATGCAAATGTAAGGATCAGTATTTGTATGTTATTTGCACGTGAAAAAATGATTGTACTTAATGCTTCTAATACTGTTATCTGTACCTGTTCATGTCTTACAAAACCACACAAACACAGACCCACACAGTCTTGCATACATTTAATGTATGAATATCTACCTCCATTTACCTCCCTTTGTGCATTGCTGTTCGGATTGACTGTGCTTTGCTACTTGAATTTATTGAAGATTCAGTAAAGTGAGGAAATCTCAGATTGCCTACTGTTCTATATGCTCTAACCAGCATACCGTGGCGAATGTCAGTCCCACCATTGAGTTCATACTGTCCTTACCAAACCTCCATCACACAGGGCGTCCAGCTAATAGTGCATTACAGTAATCTAATCTAGATGTTATGAATGCATGAACTAACTTCTCTGCATCATGCAAGGACAGCATATTATGGGGATGAAAGAAGAATGCTATGTTACTAATATGGGTGACAAATGTTAAGTCAGTGTGCATCACAACTAAGATTCTTAACTGTAGCACAAGATATGGTGCTGAGACCATCTAAACAGAAATCAAGCTCAGGCAGCTTGTGTCTAGAGGACTTGGGTCCAAGCACTAATATTCGTCTTATCAGAGTTCGACAGGGGGAAGTCACTGGCCATACAGTCTTCCCTAATAAAATCGGCTACTCTAGAGAATTGGGAGCGTTCATCTGGTGTTGTGTGCATATGTATATATATGTATATAAAAATAAATAATAAATACCCACACAAGTTGTAAGTCGTCACCATAAAAATGGAAGTTAACACTGTTCTCACGGATAATGTCTCCTCATGGTAACAGGCACAAGAACAGTAAGGGACTAAAAGAGAGCCTTGTGGCACACCATATTTAACCTGAGGTATGACAGTTCTCTGTTTACACTTAAAGTGGTGGCGATCTGTCAGGTAAGATTTAAACCATGCTAATGCCTGTCCAAAAATACTGACATGCTTCAAGCCTGTCCAGAAGTATACTGTGGTCTACAGTGTCAAATGCTGCACTAAGGTATAGTAATACAAGTTGTGAGATACATCCACAGTCAAAAGACAAATGTAGGTCATTAGTTACTCTGACCAGTGTAAAAGTCTTCGTGTACACCATTCCTATGTAGGAAGGAGCACACTTGAAAAGCCACAGCTTTTTTCTATTACTTTGGATATGAACGAAGGTTAGAGATGGGTCTATAGCTATTCAGATCACATTGGTCAAGATCAGATTTCTTAAGTGGTCTGATGACTGCTATTTTGAATGTGCTAGGTATTTAGAGAGGAACTAACGATGACTACCCAGATAGCAAGACGACATTGAAAAAATATTGATTTTCCATCTGAATCATCATTATGGTTGAGATTGAAATATCAGTGCTAAATAGATGTTGGATCACCATTACAATACCAATTAAAACCCGACAGTATAGTAATGTTGATGACAGTGACGTTGGAATAACATTGATTTATAGTTGTCCTGATTATAAATGATTGCGCATCGATTTGTAGTTGACCAGGCAAGGACAATGATATTGAAAAGTCATCGATTTACAGTTGACCGGGAAATGATGACGTGACATTGAAAAGCCATCAATTTATGGTTGACCAATATGATCGAAAAGTCATCGAATTATAGTTGACTGGGCGACCATCGTATGAAAGACCAGTGGCACCTCACACATCTGAATTGTGAATCCATATCAGATAAGCAGGCATTTATTTATCTAATGTTTGAATGTTGAATTGTATCAAATTGAATATTTGTAAACGTTTATGGTTTATTTACAGTGTCTAACATTATATGCTGTCATACATTCGTGCCTGTCACAATGGTCGTTATTATAATTTAGACACCTTTAAGTGTCATTGAAACGTTAGCATCTGTTGCCAGATTTAGACATCACAGACCACTCTACAGTTTCACAAACAGCTACACTAAGTTAATTTAGTCTGTTAGCTAGCCTTAGCCTACTGTAGGGTTTTATTGTATTCGTGGTAGCTATAAATTACATTAAATATTTGGGATGTTTTATTGTCAATGTCAAGACCGAGAGATGCAGATGCGTTAAATTAGCACGCTAACGCAACTGATAACTTTAAAGTTAGCATTAGATGACAGGATAATGTTGGAGAAATACCACTCTCCTTTAAGATAACCACTGTAGTAACCATGATAAACAATGTAACAATAATGTATTCATTATTATAGGGGTGAATCAATGTAATCATTTATATTAACAGCTATAACTATACAGTCCTTTGTATTGTAAGAAACATCAAGTTCTCTTTGTTCAGAAAGAAGATACCTGTGTGGCCCTTTAGGGGACAGCATGTGAGATAAGGATTGCACCTCTGCCAGAGTGTTGGGGTCAGTCATAATATATGGGGAAAGAACGGCGCCTCTGCCAGAGTGTTGTGGTCAGCCATAATATATGGAGAAGGTGAAATATTCCAGGTTTGTGATATATCTTACTCCACCACTTAGCAAGGCAGTAAATATTGGTGACGACGTATGGTAAACGTAAAGGAACTAAACAATAATAAAGTAACATAAACCAGCGATGAGAGGGGTCTGTAAAGATGGGCTGGCAGAGGCACCCCACATACAAAGACACAAAGTAATGTGTATCTTTTTTTGAGAAAACGTGTATAAAAAACGGTGCTTTGTGAGAAGGCATCAGTCACTCCCCGGGACCTGACTCAGTTTGTTGTATGCCTTTTGAACTATATAATAAACTTACACTGCATCTGACTCATTGTTAGACTCCTATTGTTTTGTCTCAGAACAGGTATCGTGTGGCGTTGGGACTCACTTGGCCCAGGCTGAGAATTTCACCCACAATAACGTTGGCTAGGGTGAGGAAGAAAGAGGCTAGGATGGGGAAGAGAGAGGCATGCATATATTTTGTAGACAACCCAAAATCTGAACAAAGATAAAATACACGCTATTTTCATGAATTACAGTTCTACAGTGCAGCATCATTTCTTCTGATGACAAAGTTAGCATTTGCTTTTGTGTTAGCGAAATTATTCTACTAAGTTATTGATGGAGCTCGGATATTGTGCTGTAAAGTCAGTATAAAATGGTATGGAACACTGATATTACTGACACTGTTGTATTATTTTGGTAATACAGTTTTACAGTAACTGAAATTGTTGACTTTATTTTTTTGCTTCTCTGTTTTAGATACCCTGACTCCAGACCGGTTGGGTGGGGCTGGACGACAGACAGCGCAGAAGTGAATTTGCAAAGAATGAAATTAAAATAAACTTGTTTTAATAAAATTGTTTTTTAACTGATGTAAAGTTGTCCATTGTCATTTACATATAGATAAAACCAAATATAGAGCTATAAATATATTTAATAACATCCTGGCTGTAGAAAAAGCAAGACATATTTTTTCAAAATATTTTAAAAGTAATAATAGTAATTTGCTGTGGTTTAATTTCAGTTGAAATACCATTGAAGTCCTGATCATCTTTAGTTATGATTTCAACATTGTTTCAATATTAACCAAGGGTGCAAAAGTGATGAAGAATCAACATCGGAGTTCGGCGTTGATTCAATGAACTTAACGTTGACAGCGGAATGTTGATTTAACATAGAAAACAATCATTGAAACTATCTGGGATAGTAACTGTTCTGAAATTGAGAGGTAAGTCTTTTAATAGTTTAGTAGGCACTGGATCAAGTATCCCCACGAACCTAATTAGGATGAGCAGCTTAGATAGTGAGTGTGTGAGTGAGTGAATCAAGTATACAAGTTGAGGAATTTGATGTTGCTATTATCTTTGAGTTCATCAAGCCAATGGGAAAAAAGAAATTTAGTTGTTCAGGGGGTTTAGTTAAGATGGTGTCACTTGACTAAGATGCTTCAACTAGGGGTCTGCTGCTCCCATTTTTCTTTCTAATGTCCTCAAACTTGCCGCTAAAGAAAGTTAAAACACTACTTGTGATGGGATCTGTGTTTAAGTGACTGCTGGTTTCCTAGTAGTCTGGCCAATGTGCTTAACAGACATCTGGGTTTACTCTGGTTCTCTTCAATAAGTCTGCGAAAGTATGTGGACCGTGTAGCTGTCAGAGCCAGTCTGTAGTCTATCACACTATCCTTCCATGTTATTTGAAATACCTCAAGCTTTGTTTTCTTCCATCTACGCTCCATATTCTGAGTAGCTCTTTTAAGTGCACGGGTGTGGTCATTAAACCAGGTTGCAGCCCTGCAACGGCATCCAGTGTTCTAGATAAATTAATAACCAAGCCCTTACTCAGCTTGTCCAGTTCTACAGGACTTAATGGTACATGAAGTAGTGGGGCGAAATCTGTGAGGTTGTGATTGGTGTCATTATCTGACTATTTCAATAGTGGGGGTTTAGGAGCAGCATTATTGGCTAGGGGCATCTTGCAATAAGGTAGTAATCAGAAAAGTCTTTGCTCTGTGGTAAAATATTGTTAATGTTAACCCAAAGGACAAAATCAGGTCTAGGGTATGATCATGATGGTGACTGGGCATTGTGACATTTTGAGTAATAACTACGGGAGGTCAGCTAATCCTGATCTCAGCGTTCGGGTCAATGTTCCATATCTGGCAGTGGCCAGGGAAAGCGGTGGAACTCTGGCCCCTCAAACTGGAGTTCAGGGCCTTCAACACTGTATACTGCACTTGGTTTGGGCTCATCTTAGTGGCAAGGTGGATGGATGACTCCTCCACTGGTACAGCCAATCGAAAGAAAACAGGTGGGCATCCTCACAGGTTGCAATTGAAAATGAGCAAAAACCAAGAAATTCATGACCTGAATGAGGTGCTAAATTAACCTGCTGCTGCGCAAACTCACAGATCCCGTAGGTAAACTTCCAACTAGGCACAAGTAATAAAGAAACCAAGCTAATGAACAGACTCTTCTCTCTGTCTATTGGTTGTCAGTCTATGTCTTGGTTATGTGGGACCACTTTGTGCAGATAAAGAAATGCTCACATTCCTCCCCCACCCACACCAGGTCCAGGCTCATTACCCCAACCTCATCTACCACTCACTCACCTTCTGCGTTAACTAAAGAACAAAACGCCCATGCTTCCTGTTTTGTTGCTGTTGTAGCCAAAATAACATTACAAAAATACCCGTGTTCTAAGATGCCAACTCAGGTTTGCTCTGGCAAGATCTGTAGTGGTGTTAACCTGGGGGGTATTCCAGAAAGCAGGTTTAGTGAAAACTCTGAGTCTATTAAGCCTAAGATGAGGGAGACTCTGGGTTTTCCATTCCAGAAAGATTCTGGGTCAGTTACCATGGTTTTCTTTAAAACTAGAAGTGCCGCGCCAGTTTGACCTACTTATACCTTGAAGCGCCAGTCATTTGACAGCTGTGACTTCCTACCAGTAGCGGCATGCTGGTTTTACCTGCTTAAAATGCGGCTAGGCGGTCAAAAGACTGCTGAGTCATTAGACAAGGACACTGTTACTTGACAATGATCGCTAGATGGCACCTCTTACACAAAGCAAATAGTTTGCATGCAAGATCAACTTGCGTTCGGCAAGTTGCTTATCATTCATTTCCGTGTTGATAGTCGGTGATTATTTCAGTAGAATGTTTGTTGTCCAGCCCTTCCATCATTCAGCATAATGTTTTGATTATTTATTTGTTTCTAAAGTCATAACCTCCGGAAGAAGTTTTTTTTCTGTTTGCATTTGCACCGCCAGTAGGAATGCTGAAGTGACGTAAGCTGGCCAATGGTGGTATAGCAACGTCACGCTAAGAGCTGTTGTTTACATGACTAACCAGGGTAGCTGCACATTAAGTAAAATTTAAGGACTTTTAAATACCTCTAAAAGGAAAAAAAAAAGATACATCACTGTGGCAAAGGAAATTGACAAACTACAGTATAAACAGTTACTGAGTTTTATTGAATTTGAATGACAGAAATATTCAGTGCACATTAGATAACATAACTGCCTTCTTGTGGCGAGCGGGGGTGGGGAACCAAGGAAATTTGGGATGGATATTTTAGGGGAAGTATTAAGGTGTTGACAATGCCAGCTAGGGGAATCTCACCCCTAGGAAATTTCTTAGGAGGGCTGACTACTTTGGAACCCAAAAAAAAAAAGAAAGAAAGGACCACACAGGTTCTTAACTCGAGAGCAGAGACGTGATTCCACCAAATAAATTTTATTAACAATTTATTTAAAACAAACAAATGGTCATCCCTCCAATTAGTGGGGCAGTACACCTGCGGCAGCAGGAATGGACACGGAACGTTACTTTGTGTTCTGTGTGTATCTCCACGCACAATATTACACTGGAAAAGGAACAAAACACTGGCTTACCACGGCAGTAAGGGGCAAGCTGAAAGGGGAAGGGGTCCTGCGGCTAAACACCACACGTGAATACACACTAAACCAAACAGTAAATGGCAGCACCGGCAACCCCACACAGATGTTCTGTTCACCATAAAGCAAAATAAGAAAAAAAACAAAATAAGAAAAAAAAGGATAGAACCGAAACAAACAAGATGGGTAATACAAAACCGTAACACTAAAGGAACAAAGTAATCTCTCAGTACAAATAACCAAATATAAACAAAATGGCAAAAATAAATAGAAACAAAGTGTGAGGATTTGACAGACCAAGACCCACTGAGTAAAATAAGATTTATTCAAAACAAAAATCAGAATCCAATCTCAAAAACAGTGTCCAGTTCAAGGTCAAATCCAGAAATCCAGAGGGCAAACAAATCCAAATCATAAGGCAAAAGAATGGTCAAAACAGGATACAAACAAGGTCAGAGCCAGAGATCCACAGGGCAACCAAATCCCAAACGTAAAGCAAAAACAGGTCCAGGTAAACACGATCAAAATTACAGAACATGGAAGGCAAAACACATGGACTGGCAGAGAGAACAAAAGGTCACAATCTGACAAAAAACAGGTAAAAACACAGGACTTAAATGCACAGAACAATAAACAGCAGAGACAGACTATTGGAGGAGACAAACCAGGTAATAATAGGGATCAGGTGGGGGGCGGGGACAGGAGTACACAGGGACAAACAGAAGCACATGGCAAAACCATAACAAACAAAAGCACAACTCGACAATACACAGGATGGCCAGCAGGGCAGCCAGATTCCCCAATCCTGGCAGATGTACTGACACAAAGCAAAGCAAACAAAATAAGGGGGGGTAGGTGAAGTGGCCAGCAGTTGCTTGGCCGTGTGCATGCAGTGATAACCAAAAGTACAGTCACTTAACTAATATCAATAATAATACAACACAACACAGGAGAAAACAAAATAAATTCACAATAAAACCAACCAACAACAACCAAATTAATATAAAGAGAACAGCAGCACCCTGGAGAAATGGAGGCAGTGAGCTGGAAAGAGGGGCCATCCACCGTCGTGCACAACTGAGCCTACGGAGGCCAGGAAACAGAGGTGCAGCTTCCCCAACGGCGGAAGGGTGAGAGCTGCGAAAACCGTAGCCCATGCACTATGACAACGGACCTGAGACTACAGCAGAGAGAATTACATTAGTCAAAGGTAAAAATGGAAACCGAATGAAGTTGGGGACATGAAAGGAGCTAGCCTACCTCAAACAAAGTGAAGCTGTTTTAAGCAGAGGAACAATACCACCGTATATGCAGCTCAGAAATGAGCCAACTCCATAACAAAACAAAAAGTTCAGGCAGATAACATCGGTAACTTATACTATCGACCTGCAGTGCATGAAAAATAAGCACTGGAAAAGGAAATCAGAGAGACATGACAACGCAAACAGCCAAACCAAGTTCCAGACCACGCCACCAACGTGGAAGCCAAGCTAATAGGAAGGGCAGAATGGGAGAAGACGTATGCCCAGGAAACAGTTACCTGCCTAGCTATACCACTAAAAGCGACCGCCCAGTAATTAAGGTGCTCACAGCTCCGCAAATCCCCACACAGAAACAATTAAGGGAGCAAGGAGGGCGGTGGAAAACCTAACCTGCTACATTCTCATTAACTAAAATAAAACTATACGGCAATAGACCCAGTCCAATGGAAAAAAAAAAAAAGTCCCCCTGCATTTACCACCGCAGTAGCAGTGAACGACTTGATGGGCATAGTACTTTTCGGGTGCTAGCATAGCGCTTGTGCTGATGCTTGCTTGCAGTGTCGTGTCTTGGGCCCCCCCCTCCGCCGCAGCCCTCAAATAATAAGCTGGATAAACACGTTCTTCCAGATTAAAATGGGGTTCACAGCCACACAAGCACCTACCGAAGCGGAGTGTATGCTACCACTTTAGCATATACAAATAGGTATTGGGCGTTGTGGAAATGGTCATTATAGTGGGGGATATAAAATACTGGTAAAATAAAACATAAAAACTGAACATGCCTCCCCTCCTACAATTCCAGACAATTTAAGACATTTTTAGATCTGAATATCAAAAAACGATTTTCAGACATTCTAAGACACGGATTTTTAAAAATGGCAGTTGCAATCACCGTATACATCTGGACCAATCGCTGTACACCTAAGGTTCCTATTGCGCTGCGAGAGTATCTATCTTGAAGTAGTAGCTAAAAAAGCCCCTCAAAACAGCGTTTTTGCAACAGAAGAACTTTTCCATAGTTATTACAACTGTTGGGAGAAAGTTCCCCCTTTTTCGCGTGTTCGCGCCACAGGAACTTAGAACGATCATAGTTCTTAGAACGCCGTTTTGAGGGGCTTTTTGAGCTCCTACTTCAGGGTAAGTACTTTCACAGCACAATAAGAACCTTGTGACGTCGGTGTACAGCCATTGGTCCAGACGCAGGTATATGATGATTGCAACCACCATTTTTAAAGATCCATGCAAAATATA
The DNA here is from genome assembly GCF_902362185.1 of Chanos chanos. Classification (NCBI taxonomy): domain Eukaryota; kingdom Metazoa; phylum Chordata; class Actinopteri; order Gonorynchiformes; family Chanidae; genus Chanos; species Chanos chanos. Next base: position 28,924,350 of record NC_044496.1, read on the forward strand.
AAGTCTTAGAACGTATTGCATTTAGCTTTTGATATTCATGTCTGAAAATGTCTTAAAATGTCTGGAATTGTAGGAGGGGAGACATGGCTTTTATGTTTTATTTTACCGGTATTTTATGTCCCCCAACAATGACCATTTCTGGAATGTCTAATGTATTGTAACAATGGTCAGTAACGCAGACGCCGGTGAATATGACTGAACAGATCTTTTTATTGATCAGAGCCTTCACTCAGTCAAATGCCAGTGTATCAGCATGTAATATTACAAACTTGCCTTCTCTTAACTACATCCCTGCTATATACCCATGTGCTCTACTGAACTACAAAACGGTGACACAACATGTCTCAGACATTCCCCAGTTGATAACCACAGACAACAAGTACACACCATAAACAGTACAGAACATTACAGAACAATGCACAATCTCAACAAGAGAACTCTTTTACCAATAGAAACCACAACAGAAATCCACTCCCAGCATGCCCTGTACCAGCCCAGGAAATAATGGTAACAGAACTCTGTTACACTGCCCCCCGCCACAAGGGTCAAACGTCCCGTTTGCACTTCAATGGCTACACACAAAGTCTCTGAGGTGGTGAGGAGGCTGTCTGTGCCTGGCTGGGCGGCGTTGCTCCAGTGGTACTGTGCTGATGGGAGTGTCCACTCCCCCTGCCGAGGAACCTTCTACCAAGGAAGCTGCAGGCTCCTGCTGAGCCGCTGACCCCCAATAGACATCGGCTGTTTCGCTGACCCTGCTGCTACCAGGTTGTGGTGTTAATTGAGCATTGTCTACTTCTGGCCCCATTTCAGCAGTATCAGCAGCACCCGCCGAGCCCGAGTATGGGGCCAGACGATCTCTGTGAAACACCACTGCCCACTGTCTTGCCCTCATTCTTACCTTATACACTACATCAGAGATTTTCTTTATTACCTGGCATGGCCCCTCCCAGTTGCTATCAAGCTTGGGGCAACGTCCCTTCTTGCGTCTAGGATTGAACACCCACACCCTTTTGCCCTCTTGGAACTCCCGCCCTTTACCATAAGCATCGTATGCTTTCTTTTGACGGAATCCAGCACGGGCTAGGCTCTCTCGGGCCACTGCATGCACGGCATCCATGCGATTCTGCAGCCGATGAACATAGTCCAGTCCTGGGGCTCCGGATGTTGTGGTCTCGGGTGGTCGTCCAAAAATAAGATCTACAGGCGTCCGCAACTCCCTCCCCATCATAAGCTCTGCTGGGGTGCACGCAGTAGACTCCTGTACTGCAGATCGGTAGGCAAACAAAACGAGAGGCAGGTGTTGGTCCCAGTCCCGTTGGTCATCAGAGGTTAAGATAGCCAGTTGGGTGGCCAGGATCCGATCGAACCTCTCTACCAACCCATGACTTTGAGGATGGAGAGGTGTAGTTCTGGTCTTCCTGATACCCAGCCGCTTGCAGAGCTCAGTGAATATCTGTGCCTCAAAATTGCGTCCCTGATCACTATGAATCTCCATCGGGATGCCGAACCTGGTGAACATGCCCTCTAGGAGGCAGTCAAGGATGGTGCTCGCTTCTTGGTTAGGGATCGCATACGCCTCTGGCCATTTTGAAAAATAATCCATAGCCACAAGGACGTAACGATTTCCCCTCTCTGACAGGGGAAAGGGCCCCAGCACATCCACTCCAACTCTCTCCATAGGGGCACCAACCTGGTACTGCTGCAGGGGTGCGTGTGATTGCCCAGCTGGTCCCTTCTTGGCTACAGATTCATCACATTGGCGGCAGAATATTTCCACATCTTTGTGATGTCGCTCCCAATAGAACTTCCCCTGCAGTTTCCGTAACGTCTTGTAAAAACCAAAGTGGCCGGCTCCCGGGGCCCCATGCACTGCCCTCATCACTCTCTCTCGCAGGGACTTGGGCACAACCAACTGCCAGACAACCCGGTCACCGGGCGCATGCCAGGCCCAGTACAGCACTCCTTCGTGCACGCTTAGGGAGTTCCATTGCCCAAGCAGTGCTTTAATGGCTGGGGACACTGGTGCACTCGCCTCCCGTCCAGGCCTCACCCCTCCTTGTTTCCACCTCATCACTGGCCCCAGGTCCGGGTCTGCCTCCTGGAGCTCTCGCACTTCTTCCATTGACATTCCATCCAGTGGCCTAGGTGTGTGCTGGGTTCTCACCCGAGCTACCTGCCCCCTGTGCTGTTCCCTCTCTTCCAGCCTCAAGCAGTGTCAGCAGGCCCCTTCTGCACAGGGTCGGCGTGAGAGCGCATCTGCATTACGGTGTAGCAGTCCTGCTCTGTGTTCAATATGGAAGTCATACCCTTGCAGAATTTCAATCCACCGGGCTACTTGCCCCTCCGGTTCCCTGAAACTGAGTAGCCAACGGAGGGCAGCATGGTCAGTCCTCAGTAGGAAGCGACAGCCATACAGGTAGGGATGGAAGTGTCGGACAGCAAGCACCACAGCCAGCAGCTCACGTCCGGTTACACAATAATTTCGTTCCGCTGGGCTCAGAGACTTACTGTAGTAAGCAATCACATGTTCCCCGTCTGTACGCTGTGACAGCACTGCACCGACTCCGTTTTCGCTGGCATCTGTGTCCAAAATAAAGAGCTGGCCGAGTTTAGGTAAGGACAGAATGGGTGCATTTACCAAGGCTTGCCGGAGTGCTAGGAACGCCTGCTCACAGTCTGAGTCCCACTGAAAGTCTCGCCCTTTCTCCAGCAGCCTATGCAATGGCTTGGCCACATCAGCAAAGGACCGGATGAATCGGCGGTAGTATGAAGCAAGGCCAAGAAACCCCCGAACCTCTTTTCTGCTACTGGGGATGGGCCACTCCTGCACTGCTCTGACCTTGTCAGGATCTGTTGAGACTCCGTGGGGCCCCACTATGTGCCCCAGGAAGCGTGTCTCTTTTCGCAGCAGGGTGCACTTCCTGGGATTAAGGCGGAGGTTTGCCGTCTTGAGGCACTCAAACACTTTACGGAGGTTGTCCAGTGCAGAAGTGAAGTCAGCAGCATGAACCAAAACATCATCCAGATAGATCACACAGGCAGAGCGTGACAGAGGGCTCAAGACTTTCTCCATGAGGTTTTCAAAGGTGGCCGGGGCATTGCAGAGGCCAAATGGCATGACTGTGAATTGCCACAAGCCCCGGCCAATGGAAAATGCTGTTTTGGGTCGGGCTTCTGGAGTCAGTTCCACCTGCCAATACCCACTTCTAAGGTCAAGCGAACTGAACCAACATGACCCGGCTACTGAATCGAGGGCCTCGTCGACTCTGGGAACTGGGTAAGAGTCTTTCCGTGTCACCTCATTTAAACGTCCATAGTCAACACACAACCTTAATCGGCCATCTTTCCTTGTGACTGGCACAACAGGTGATGACCATGGGCTGTCGCTTGGCTCAATCACCCCTGCTGCTGCCATCTTTGCTAGTTCGGCCTCTACCTCCTGGAATTTTGCTAATGGCAGGCGTCTGGGACGTTGTCGTATTGGAGCAGCATCAGCAGTATGTATGCTGTGTGTCACAATATCGGTACGGGTGCACTCACCGTCTGTGGCTGCAAACTGATGGCGGTATTCCGTTAGCAGGCTCCTGCTGCTCTTCTGGTGTCAGACCCTCTCTGCTCCGCTCCCACAGGTCCTCCAAGGCAGCTGCAGCCTCTGTAGAGACGTCCTCCCAGGTAGGTCCATCATCCATGCCTAGACTCTCTACTGTCGTGGAAGCATTCACTGTGCAAGATGTCGGATCTGGTGTGTTGAGTGCTACCAGGGCATCACTCACTGACAAGATGCTCCTCCCCACATCTACTACAGCCCCCACTGCTTCCAAACAGTCCACCCCTAAGATACAGTCCTCCATTATGTCAGCCAACCAGAATTCTGCTTCTATATGGCCATCACCCAACCCCAGTGACAAGGTGCACCAGCCTTGCATTGGTGCCAAATCGCCAGTCACTGTCTCCATGACCCTAGTGGCTGGACGGAACTCAACATGAGGTAACACACCAGGCCTCACCAGACTGATATCTGACCCAGTGTCCACAAGAGCCCTGCAGTGCACCCCTTGGAGACGGCACATCACTCGCAGGGTGCCTCCATGGCCCAGCCGGCCCACACTCAGTCGTTCTGGTTCTTCCGGGGAAGGAGGGGGCATACGGGTCAGCTTGTCCCCGGTTACACTGACCTGTTGTCGTTTCCCGGCGCTGACCCTGGGGAAGGGCGGTTGCTGGGGCACTGTCGTCGCAGATGTCCAAGCTCCCCACAGGCCCAGCACCGCTTTAGCTCCTTTGGACGTGCTGCACTCACTACAGGGTGACCCTCTGGCATCTCGGTTGCTGCTCTTACCACAGGATGACGCATGGCTGATCCGGCCCCATCCATCAAGATGGCCTCTTTCTCCTCTGCTTGGTGCAGTGCCTCTTCAAATGTTGCAGGATGGGCCAGGCGCACCTGCTGCCGCAGCTGACCCGGCCTTAGACCTCTCAAAAACGCATCCAATGCTAGGCTGGCTAGGCGTAAGACATCAGCGGCCAGCGCACCTAGTTTTTCTTTATCCTGCCTGCTGCGCTGGTGAAACTGGTCCCTCAAACCCAGGACAGATACAGGCTCTCCAAACAGCCGTTGCAGGGCTGCCACCATCTCAGCATAGGAGACCTCTCCTTGGTGGCTGATGTCCAGCAAAGCTTGGCGAGCCGGCCCCTCCAGTGCTGTAGCTAGGCTAGCTGCTTTCTGGGAATCAGTCCATTTCGCGGCAGCTGCCACCAGATTAAATTGAAAAAGGTATGCCTCCCAGCTGCTGGTACCGTCATACCGCCCCAGTTTTGGATATGTTGTTGGCTGCTCAGGATACCTCAGGCTGGGGCTCACTGTGTGGTCTGGTGGCAGCATGAGACGTGAGAGAGCGCGCTCCATCTTGTTAATCTGCTGCTGCAGGCACTGTACCATCTCCGCTTGCTGCTGGAGGGTGCGGTCCCTCTGGCTGCTAGCACGCCCCATCTTCCTCCGTACCGCGCTTCCACCGGCTCCCAGCAACGGCGTAACTTCAGCTTCCAGGGCCGCCGTATCGCTTCTCGCCTGGCACGCGGATGACCTAAGCCAGATCTCCCCACCTCTGTTGTCCCCCTGGCCAACGGGATGAAGGCTGTTTTCATCTGGACGATAGACTTCTGTCTTCAAGCGTTTCTCTGACTGTTATTAGCATTTGAGAGGCCAAGCCATCAGCTAACGACTGTGGTCACGCGGATGCCCGAAAACCTCCGTCTAACAGCTATATTTGGACATTTGCGGGAGTTTTCAGGTCCGCATAACAAAGTTCTGCGGGCATCCGAATACCTCCAGCAAACAGCAGGTTTAGCGGAAGTTTACTTTGTCCGGATATTTCCGAATACACCACTTTTCACGCAGTGGAGACAGACGAAATAGGACAGACTAATTTTTTTTAGTTGGACATTGAACACTGTCCTGTGGCAGAGGTGTGTTAAGAAACAGAGGAGTGAGTGGAGCCAACAGTTAAAGGACCCTGACGCCCCACCCCCGCCACGCCCACATCTGTTCCCTAGATCCATGGAGGTATGTGGGGGAAATAGCAGCTCACACACACAGAAATTCAGGGAAACACTCTTAGCCCTGTTACACAAGTGCCTTTATCACCACTGAAAGGCTTAAATTATATTTGGTTGACATGTCTCGCAGATGTGATAAGTTTTGTTCCCTGAACATCTGCCGATTTGGCACTGTCTCAACTCAAGTCAAGTTCCCTTCAAACTGTGCTTGGGAGGCATACATCGCTTTATCAACATTCCAAGCACAGCTTTGGTGTTTTCTTGGGGCATTTGCCACAGACAAGCCATTTAGTTGTTTGACAGACGTCATAAGCTTTGTTCCCTGAACGTCTGCTTACATGTCTCCTTTTCGCAGGGAGAGAAAGAGTTTCAGGCAAAAGTCACTTGCGTGCTGTCGCCCCGTTGCCTTTGCTATTTTCTGGTGTGCACACAGCTCTTTTACCAGCTCGAGAATAAATTTCCTTCTGCTTATGGTGACGTTCATGCACTGTTTGTACAGAACATGTGCATTAATTGCAGCCAGGTCTAGGAGGTTGTAAAACACAGCCACAGGCCAACGGTGGCTGCCTCCCTTTACCGAATACAGCCGTGCTATTTGATACATTACATCAACACCAACTTTAGTGCTATTGTAATAGGAAATTGTTTCAGGCAGTTTCTTTCTGCCATTATCAGTTGAAACTGTCTGATGCACTGTGCTCAGCCTCGTGTTGCAAACATTTTCCTTTGGCTTTGCCTGGTAAATGGTGAGTGTAACTTTTCCAGCCCTCAGCACCTTGGTGGAAAATCTTTCAGACCGAACCTGTGTACAAGGGGGCATCTCTCGTCTGTTTTTATTCATTGTGCCAACAATTGTGGTTTTGTTCTCTAAAAGATTGTTTGCCTGTGCCAGCCAGCTGAAGAAATTGTCTGTCATGACATTTCTTCCTTTCCCCAGGAAAGGCTCCATGAGATGCATTACAATACTGTCCGATAGCCACTGACCAGCCGGCCTACTGTCATGTTTCCCTAGATAGGGAACTGCGTTCAGCATGTATTTTGTTGTTTCAACATCAGCGGCCACTCAGAATTTAAAACCAAATTTGTCCAGTTTATTGGCCATGTACTGTGTGAAACCTCAGCGCGACATGGTAGGGAACAGTTCATCTACAGTTATGCTCTCACCGAGTGTGTAAGAAGCAATACTGTTTTTCACAAATTTAGCGAAGATCTCGGATTTCCCAAGTCAGCAGACCAGTACTCATCCAGGTTCATGCTTTTACCGCCTGTAATACCTCTCAAATAGAGGACATCCACAAATGCTTTTAGTTCGTCAGCTGTCAGTTTGAATTTATCAGCATTATTTCGGTCAGCTTCCGCTTGAGTGTACTTTTGAATCTAATCAATCAAACACAGTAAACTGCTCAGTGGACTTGTAATATTGTCCTTGGCATAACATGTGGATCCTGGGGTTTCTCTCATTATATTGCACTCTCACACTCTACCCTGAGGGTTGCCAGCAGTTTGTTCAGCCCATACTGTGGCATCTCTAGCCTCTTTAAATGAGCCCCTAGCACACTCAGTTTCAGAGTCTGATTCTGAACCTGAATCAGATTCAAGGTTCAGATTGAATTCAGATTGAACTTCCGCACTCGCTCTCATCATCTCCATCTGACACCTCACATTGTTCGCCCTCCGATTCCATCTCATTAATGTTACACAGCAGCTCCAGCGCTTGCTGTGGGGTATATCGCACACTTCGATTCATTGTAAATAATGCACCGCGCAACTGCCCAAACTGTGTAGCCGCCCCACTACACGGTGACCTGTAGACATACATGTGGACCAATTTATAGCTCGTGACGTCTCAGAAATGCTATTGCGAATACAATGATCATAAAAAGAGACGACCGCGTGGGTGGGGCTGTTATCACCTGCCAATTGCCCTCAAAGGGTGTTATTATATTGAATGAATTGCCATTTGCAAAATTCCTGCAAACTGTCTGTCATAACGATTAGTTACAACCATGTACATCAAACAAATCTACCTTTATCCGCTTTGTAAAACATTTGCATTTCGACATTGTAAATTTTTGTAGCTGATGTCATATGATTACTTACGTTATTAAATTAAGTTATTGTCATCATTTCACATACATATACACACACTATATTTGCGTTTGTTACCATTTCAATAACTATGTAAGTTTCAAATTTGTCCGGTAAAGTAAATTCTTTTTGGACACAGGACGGATAAGGGAAAATCCTAGCGGGAACCCTGAGATAGAGGTCGATCTATCTATCTATCTATGGTAGATAAATAGATAGATAGATAGATAGATAGATAGATAGATAGATAGATAGATAGATATGAACTATTATGCTGCTATAAATACAAATCTTATTCACATATCTTAAAGACAGCAAACTAGTACGAGCGAACCCTTGCGACATCTGCTGAGAGAAAAGAGAATCGCAGCCTTGAAAGCAGGAAAGAACATGGCCGAACACCAACACTGGCAGCAGTTTCCCATAAATGGGAGAAAAATAGCTTTAAACTAGCTTGCACCGGTGAGATTTTGAAAATTTAAATATGCTAGGTGATAACACGCACAAATCAAGGAAAAGTAATGAAAGGAGGGTCCTGGAATTTGATCGGGTGCAAAGAGTAATTTTTTTGGTCACTGCGGTCTGTCTGTCACCTAGCTCAAAAGTTAAAACGAGTGTTTAAATGAAGGTCTGCAGTGGTCTATTTACACCAGCCAGAGCCGAGAGAGAGAGTGTCTTTTTCTACCACTCTGGGTCCGACTACGTTCATGTAACATGTAAACAACAGCCCGTGTAGCCTTTAGCCTACCGCTACTTGGTCAGACGTTTTTTGTTACTCCCGCCTCTCTAGAGAACGTCACGTACCAAACACATCAAACGCTGAACTGATTGGTTCTTGCATGGTTTTTATTTGTATAGCCTCTGATGTCAGTGGTTCCAACTTTTAGGACCAGCAATTCTGTGGTGCCGTGCTGGTGCCAGCTTTTTTCTCCGGCACCAGTATTTTGTCAGTGGAAAAGGGGTACTAGTGTTAATGAACCTAACAGCCTTACATGTCTAATATTAGACACTGTGGACTTCTGGCTCTCAGATCACAGCAAATTCTTTGCGTTGCTCTTCATTTTTTTTTTGCCAACGGGAGTTTCCTTCATAACAATGGTGACTTAGAACAGCAACTGTTTGTGGAGCCGTAAGAAAGTGTCCCCTAGTGGAAATTCCAGTTCAAATCCAGTAGAAAATCCCCGTAGACATCCAGTTGAAATCCAGTAGATATGCAGTAGAACACCATTTAAAAACCAATAGCAATTTTAACTGGTTCCTATTGGTTGTTATAGGGAAATTGAAACACATTCAACTGGTTTCATAACTGGTTTCTACTGGAATGCCCAGTAGAAAAACCAGTAGGAATTTCTACTGGAATGTATTGGTCTGGTTCCAGTTGAAAAACAAGTGATAGAAACTGCTGGTCTCAGATGGTCTGTATTGGTTGAACTGGTCTCAAATGGTGTGTATTGGTTGAACTGGTCTCAGATGGTCTGTATTGGCTGAACTGGTCTCAAATGTTACAGTTGGTATTTAAATGGATTAAACTAATTTCAATTAGTGGAACCTGGAATTATAGCGAATACATCACTGCATTTAATTTATGTTTACAGGTCCAGAACACACACACCTTTGTGTGCTGTTTTTATATATACACACCTTGATAATAACAATTTAACAGAGAATACTGAAATACAGGCAACAAGTAAATGTATAAGGAATACCTTTATTGTCATCATAAATGTACAACGAGATTCAGAGTGCAGTACCAAGCTACATAGAAAGAATTAAAATATAACTACAAAATGTAAACATAAAGAAAATATAGAAACATAAAAATACAAATATACAAGTGGCAATGCAGTGCCTCGGGAAATGTTTTTTTTTTAAATTTTTTTTTATTGATTTAATAGGCTATACAGTATGTTGGAGGATGGAAATTTCTGAACATTTAAACAGCAGTGTCAAATTCTAGGCTACTTAATAGGCCTAAACATGGTTAACTAAGCATACAACATTCGCTGGTAATGGTTATAAGTACAATACAGAATTTCACTTTTAAAATCATACTTTGTCATTCTTAATGGTTGTGATCTCCAATCCAGCGCTGCCTTTGTCGTTCTTAATGGCGGTGACCTCCCCGGTGGGTGACGCTGTCTCTGTCCTTATTTCGGGGAGGGGGCCCTCTTGTTCTCTGCTGTCGTAGCGAGTTCTCGATCTTCAGCTGCATTATATACAATCTGTAACTATGTACTCACTAAACGCATTAACAGCAGCAGAACTATGTACTCACTAAATGCATTAACAGCAGCAGCAGGCATACTCAATATAAAGCCGTATCTACAAACAGCTGTTATCTGGCCAGCCTAATGTTATGGTTAACTAAAAACGAACAGTAGTAAGCATGTGCTACATTGAATATACAGTCTCAACGAGGAGACACAAGAACTAATCCGATAATGTTATCATCTGTCTTTAACTATAGTTATAACTATCAATATAAAACTCTACTAGCATTCAAGCCCACGAAGTGAGTACTTGATCCCTTGCACTTAAACAGCTACTGCGCATTTTCGTCGTGTTTCCTGGGCACAAACCTCTAGGACCATTAAAGAGGAATTTCACAGGATTGCAAGTTACTGATGTAGAATCATTCCGTTGAAGTTAATGACGATATTTTAAATGATATTGTGTTCATGACATTCTGCTGCGACCTCAGTCTGGGATCAGTAGTTCCTTTATCTCCCTCCTTTAACACCCTCAAAATGTATCCACTATATTATTACAAGAGAGTTTGATGGCCACCTGCTTGGTGACAGAGAGTACCTGTGCCAGCCCTCTCTGTTGAGCCCTTACCCTGACCCTGAGCTGGGCCCCCAACAATGTTTTAGTGTGGTCCACTGCAGGACTAGAGCCCGGGTTGAGATGACAATAGGCATGCTCAAAGCCCGGTTCCAATGTCTGCATAAACTCAGGGTAACCCCAGAGAGGGCGTGTGACATTATTGTGGCATGTGTTGTTCTCCATAATATCGCCACAATTAGAGGAGAGCAGCACCCTGCCACACAAATGAACGATCATGAGGAAGACCGTTCCATCCACCCTGCAGATATCCCAGATGGAGGAGCCGTCAGACATAATTTGCCAATCATTTCACAGATTAAGATACCACCATGCCCAGCAGTCAAATAAGGAAAAATCAGTCACATTTCATTTGGTCTTTATTTCCTACAAATGCAACAATTACTATATTTATATTGTTCCAACAATTAACAATTCACCTGTGACCATGCACCCACCTCTAACTGGTGTTGTAGTAATTCAATTTTAAGATAGGCCTTTGTAATCTGCCGCTCTAAGTACACCATTTCTAAGTCAGTTTTAGCCATTTTCTTCAGGGGATGCATTTTATACAACTCCTTTACTGGTAACAGAGAAAACATAAGGATGACATTATTCTACAGTTCTACATGCAGAATTAACCTGGCATTTACTGAACATCTCACTGTTTCAGTCTGTGCTGTGGAGGTTGATGGACTCTCCTCCTGGTAATGCCCATTCATGCTCTGTTAAAAACGTGTCATCACTTCAATGTGCATTTCAAACTCAAAATTCCACACAAGAATGTAAAAACATTTAAATGGGGAGAGAAATATCAGTAGCTGTCATACATTATATTAAGATGTAAACCTCTGTAGGCTTTTCTGAATCCCTGTCTGTGGCAGCAGACAACATGTCCTCCTCCTCATCATCATATTCATCCTCCTCCTCCTCCTCCTCCTCCTCCTCTTCCTGTGATGAAGAACATTCTGTTTCAGTATACTTTCAACAACTATATTTGGTAAAATCTCTGGAGTATTGAGTACTTACAACTGCAAGGAGTCCTGTTGTGGCAGGAGGCTCAACAAGGCTGATGAGATCATCAGTGACTGTTGGGAGAAATGAAAAACCCAAAAAGGAATATATATTGATATGGATGAGCTCCCTCCAGGGATGCCTTCAGCCACTGGTTGCCCAGTTTTATGGCTCAGGGCCAGCTCCTCTGCCTCTGTTAGAGGTGATGGTGGTGGCCCTTCACCTGTTTTACAGGCCTCTTCCCTTCTTTTTGTTAGCTGAGTAGAACTCAAACGTTAATCTGCTAAGCAGGATATTAGGCGAGAGGACATTTGTGTCTTAAAACAGCATTCTGTTGGGGGTTAAAGCTACTCCAAGTTAATGTCAAATATTATTAAAACCAAAATGAGGTACAGTCATGAGCCTACAGGCCAAAGCAAAATATTCCTTACTTGTTTGAACTATATTTTTATATTTCATTTTTAGCGGCTGCCAAGTGCACTTTGTGCCCATGGGATTGCACCTAAAAGAAAATAGAATTTTATTCAATAACATTCCTCCACTTTCACCTGTAATATTAAAAGAAAGTGTGGTTAAATGAATAGACTTCTGCATTCAAACCTACGCATTGACTCGAGCAGCAATTCTCTCACACGCCAATTGTCTCGCCTTTGTTGATGCAGTGATGTTGCACTTTTTTTCTTTTTTTTTGGAAAATGTGCTTATACTCGCCATAAGCATGTATCACAATTTCTAACTGCGGTGGGGTGAAGTAAGACTACTTTTGTTTTCGCCAGTTGCCAGGGTGAATAGCATCGGAGCTCCATTGATGATGGCTTTTTATAATTGTCATGCACGCGTTTAACTCAGAGTGAACATACTCAGAGGTGATTGAACTAACTGAGATCAGCTTCTCTGGAACCGAAAACAAGGAGTTTCCCATTTCAGGGTTCATCAACTCAGAGTTATGGATTAAACTCAGAGTTTGTTAAACCTGCTTTCTGGAATACCCCCTGGTATCAATCTCAAATCTTGTTTTCACCTAGCTTCATACTGGTGGAATGAATTGCTCTGCTCAATTACGTGTTCAGACACATTCATGGGTCACCTGACCCAGGATGTCCATTAGCCCCAGTCCATTAATAGTTTTACACAGATATTGTGACCGGTTTCTGCATGTCTGTTTTAATTGCACAACAAATTGACACAAAAGCACTAAAAACCACAGTTCTGAGAGTGGTTCTTAGCATTAGTTTTGTGTACCAAGACAGGCTGATTTGAGCCCATGCTCTTTTGTAAGTCAATTTGGACAAAAACATCTGTCCTGTGTCTAAACATAAATGTGAGTGAAGTGGAGGAGAAAATTTCACACGTTCAACATAGCCATGGGGAAAAAAAGGAAAAGAACTTTACTGCTGCAATAGAGTAATTACAATGAGAAGCATAATGTTCTACCATGTGAGCACAGAGGTGATGAACACTGAGGTGTGCTTGGACAGAGATGATGGGGCCATGCTGTCATGGGCAGATGGCCATTTTTTGAAGCAATTCTCACAGAAGTTGTAGGTTGGTCGTAACTTTACTGACTTCATGCAAACTGTGAAACAAACTACTGTGAAATCTGCGCTCTCAATCTAACTTGATAGCTGGCTACTCAACAGCATAACCTGGAAATGTTGGCCCTTAAGAGACTCTTTGCAAGTCAAATGTTCACCTTTTACCACCCTCTCTCTCTCTCTCTCTCTCTCCTTCAAATCAAAATGAGATGATGCGGGAGAAGAGGCATTTAGGGAGCCCCCAAAATAAGCATAAAGCTAAACTAAGATGATGAATCCTCGCCAGCTCTCAATTATATGTAATATATATGGGTCATATTTTCATGAAAAATGTATTATTTACTAAAATTCTCCATGCTCCTGAATCAACACTGCATAAGCTATCGTGAAGAGCCCAAAGCCATACCACACTAGGTGTACTCTGCCTGTTTGGTCCCCAGAACACTGCTTTTATTGGCAGATAATCAGCAGGGTCAGGTGCAAATAATCAGTATGATAAAACTGCACAATGAGTACAGAGAGTGACACAAGACTTCCCTTATGATACAACCCCCACACATATGCGCCCTCCCCTTGGCCTTAACAATACCTTGATAGTATGTCATATGTTTGTCATGCAGTAAAATATAATTAAAAATAAATGTTTTTGTCTAAAATCAGCGCAAAATAAAGCTTTCCCTTTAAATGATCTATGTCTGGATTTTTCTACACGCCTAAGTATCACTAACTTCCACTTTGCAAGCAATATTCCATCCTATGGGAACAAAAGTTCCTTTTTTATGAGACAAAATAAATTGCATGGATTTGATCAACTGTTTGATAAAGTACCAGCACCAAATCCCATTCCCATTCTCATAAATAAGTCATAAATAATTCATGATTTGAACTCTACAGTGATGTAAGATTCCTGAGAAACTGTGCTATCAACAGTTCTTTCATCAACTAAGTTTGTAATAGCATTTGACTGTGGCGTAAGAAAGCACCTGAACTGTAACAGACACATCGCAAATATGAGAAGTACATTTCATATTAAAGAGAGAGTTTAGCAAATGTCAGATCTTGTAGTGCTAATGAATATAGACTCATACATGTCTAATATTATTTTGATTTTGTGTGAGACTTTATGATATGTTATTGTACATGAGGGATTCGATGTATGGTGGTTGGATCACTCTCAGAAAAGGAGCCAGATACCTTTTCAGCAGTTTTTATAATACAGTAATATTTGTCCTATACAATAACTTGAATCACATTTGTCATGCAACAGTCCAGTCAGGAGCCAGATAGGAAGTGCTTGTAAGAATGATAATAAATAAAGGATGTGGATTCTTATGATGGCCCTGTGACCATTGTATTTTTATGATTTTCCATATTTTATATTTCATATTTTTATTTTACTCAATCAGTCAACCACCTGTGAACATCATCCTCAATGGCCAATTTTAGTCTCAGGTGACACTTGTAGCTCACCTCCACCTGAGACGCAGGGGCTTTGCGGGTGTTCTGCTCTTACGAGCTTCTGTATACGGAAATAAAATACAAGACTCTCGTTATCATCTTTGGTACTGGAATGCATATTGTAAAAAACTGACTAAATGAAATAAATATACAGATTGATGCTTCATGAATAGATAAATTATTATTTTGTTTGTAAACAACACAGTTGCAACAAAATGGCAACAACTTAAATGTATAATGTTAAACTAGACATCAGTTCAAATTACCTGGTTTGCTAACAAGATGTATAGTGCATAACAGTAGCTAAAGGCTATTTAACCTATCACTGATTATATTACCATTATTTTATGCAATCACAGGTAAAGGGTTCAGTGTGTGGTGGTTGGATCACAGTGATCACTGATGAATAAGAGTGGACTAAGTTCAACTGACATGTTACAAGCCTTTCACTTGCCAAACCTCATTGGATAAAAAGATTGTGTGATGTGATTGGACCTGAGATATCTGCAGTTGTTATTGAGAGAGCCTGATTTGCTGAAATGATGATGACATATGGGAGATGTATGCTAGTTTGTGAATCAAAGAAGAATGCATTCACTTTCTGGCCTGGAACAGAAGAGTTCTATTTTGTTTTCCTTCAAAGAGAGACACTAAGACACTATTTCAGTAACATGGTCATCAGCATTGATTTGACAAATTAGCATTCTACACAAATCAGCATCCAGCTCACTAACACCCTGAGGACCCTCAGTAGACCCATATGTACTCCATATGTATATGTCTGTACACACAGACTCCATGTGTATTAATATGCAGGGATAGAGATAGAAATGAGTATTGGAAACACTGGCAGGCTTTTTTTTTTTTTACAACCAGTCTGAGAGAGGAGAGGAGTCTTTTAATTTGAGCACATTCATGTTTTATTTCTGTGAAGAGAGAATACAGCTGGTGTTCTGTTCTCCTTTTTTTCTCTTCAGTTTTATCCCTGTATACCTAACACAATCTCAGCAAGTCAGCCTTCCTGGCACGTTTCCATGGTAACCTGTTTCCATTACCTGACTATACACCCCTGATCATCCATTAAAATCAAAACCGCATATAAGGCATATCAGTAATTCAGCAGTACTTCAGCCATGGGGAAAAAAAAAAACCTGACAGACCAAACTAAAAAAAAAGAAAGAAAGAAAAAGAAGAAAATAATTACTAAGATTCATAGTGATTATAATATATCTATATCTATTTCTATATCTACAGTACAGCACACATTCTCTCAATAAATATCTACTTTTTCCTATGTAACACAGTAGCAAATATACAATAACAGAAAAGTGCAGAACCAGAGTGCTGGGCTTGAAGAGTATTTGGGAGGAAAGGTAAGGTATTTAGCCCATAGATAAATATATACGTGTCCACCAGATGGTCGTAGTTACCATTACCTCATAAATGTAGCTATATTTACAGCTTTCCTCAGATGGCTATAGCTTACAGTATCAAAAACACAACCTTTTCCAAATATATTTCTATATATGCGTGTGTGTGTGTGTAGCTTTGCAGGGCTTTAATTAGGTCTTAAAAACATGGGGAGTAATTTGAGAGGCGGTGGATTTCGTGACTCTGTGCTCTGGGGGCAGAGCACTAAAACTCAGTGGAGGGAAAAGGACGAGGCATAAACGTCGAGATTACTACACGGAGTCGAAGTCATGGTCAATGGGTTCTATGACTTCAGGGTTCATAACTCTGCCCATGAAGAGGATAGAGCCTTGAAAAAAAAATTAAACACACAACAAAACAAACAAAACATGATCAAAACTTTGCAAGTCACAGGTTAATTCTATTTCACAAATATTTGCAATTTTTCCATCTAAGATAACCATTAAATTAAAGATGGTATCATTGGCCATCAGTGGTCATGTCTTAAGGTTTAAACTATAAAGTAGTTTTACATGTCATGGCTATATGTATGTATAAGAGAGAGAGAGAGAGAGAAATAGAGAGAGAGGGAGGAAGCATACCTGTCTTTCTGTTTCTGATAATGAAAAAGAAAGGATGATCTGCCATGACTTGTGGATACAGCACCAGTGTTCTGGTCAGAGCTATCATTCCTACAGCACAGTAAACCACACAACATTACAGAAACCAAATGACAGCATTACAGAAACCAAATGACAGCATCTCTCAGTACAATTCTCAGCACAACTCTGTGTTCGGGAAACAACTTTTATTTTCCACAAGGCATTGCATGAGTCAGTCAGTCAACAGGAGGGGGCGCCGTTAGCATTTAGCATCGCAAAGTAACTGCTTTTTAAAATATTCCCACGCTGCGGTAATGGGGGGAAAAAAAAGAGAGCGAAAACCTTGCTCACAAAATAGAGATGATGAGTGAGTAAGAGAGAGAGAGAGAAAGAGATACATGGATGGAAAAATGAGTGACAGGGAAAATAAACGAAACTGACAGTGATGTAAACAGAAGAGCAGAGGAATTTGAGAGAGCAGGTTGAGAATGAGCGAGAGAGGCAGAGAGAAAGAGATTTTATTAAATGCAGTCATTCCAGTGGAGAATGTAATTATAGGGATGGGAGACAGAGTGGGTGAGTTCACCTGATCCTGCTGCTCCCTCTGCTCCTTCCTCAGTCACCTCCAGATAAGCTTTCTGAACTGCTCTCCCAATGAATAGATCCTTCCCCTCTGAAATGATGGAACCACAGAGACAACTGAACATAAGCTTTCAAAACTAACAAAGCAGATGTGTGTGTATATCTGTGTGTGTGTGTGTGTGTGTGTGTGTGTGTGCTTCATAAGAGATTTTTTCATGAGGCACACATGTTCACATTGTGGTGCTCAAGTGGTTTACAAAAAAGGCTTTTTAAGCATGAAACAAAACCACACACGTTATTTATAAACTATTTTAAAAGCACCACCTGAGAGGGGAAAAAAGCAGTGTGTGTGTGTGCGTGTGTGTGTGTTAAAATACAGTACCAGACATCTCGGCAGTCATGGCAGACAGGTCTGCATCCTTGGTGAAGATATTCTTGATGCCCAGCTCCTTTAGACTCTCCCTCAGATCAATCTTCTGCTCCACCTTAAACCTGCCACAGACAGCAGGCACACCCAGACAGTGAGCACAGGGCTTAGCTTAGCTTTTACAGTTTCATCTCCTCTCTACTCAGCTTCTCTTAGATCAACAAACCGCTCTTCAAAAACAAATAAAACATCTGAACAGTATGCAGCTGAAAATCTTATCACCGACGGCCAGTGTTACGTTTGGAGACCAGCCTCATTGATGGGGAACAGGAAAAGAACACTGAGAATAACAGTCAGCATCATAATGTTCACTATGAGTCAAACTACTACAGCAATCAGATATTAATCGGTCAGTGTGGCTACATGCAGGTAAAAAATCCGATTTCAATCCAATTATGATCTTTACTCCGATTAAAAAAACGTCATGTAGATTTGGTTATCTGACTGAAATCAAATTTCATGAAATCCAAAAGAATAACCTGGAGTATTTGATTTCGATCTGATTGGATATTGCATGTAACTGATACTCTGATTTCAGTTGGAGTTTATTTCCGCTTGCCTGGTCTTTGATACTGCACGGACATTTCCAATTTAGTTTACCATTACCAAATCTATGGTAGGCTGCTTACTAACTAGCATGGAGCGACATGACAATCATTTTTGGACAGAAGAGGAGAGTATATTTAGAGTTTTAAAAGAAGTAACGTATTAAAATATCTAGAGGGCAGGAAGACCAGAAATGGTGAGCTGTTTGGAAAAGTCTCCAGTAAACTGTCTGATGATGGTTGCATCAGGACTCCAGAACAGATCCGAGTCCATTGGAAAACCCGACAACGGCAACTATTTTGTTTTTTTGAGTGTGTAGGCCCAGCTATACTCTTTAATATTACAGACCTCACAGAGCGTGCAAGCAATATATGACAAAGAAATGTGACCTGCGAGTTTTTCAAAATATACCTGTAGGCTAATTAGGCAACTGATACCCATCCCTCCTTGAGTGAAGATTCATTATGTGAATCCGATTTACTACTTCTCTTACCATGTAAACTGGAATATTCCATTATCTGATCATAATCCCATAGGTGCTTTAATCAGATTGTTCTGCACATTCTTCTCAAACCTGTCATAATCCCATCAGTAATGTAAATACTGCCTTGTCAAAATGAGGAAAATTAAATAGTACATCTCATGTACTGAAGCATATTGAAATGTTACCTAAAAATATGCCGTCTCACAATAAACCTTAATTATTACAATGCACAAATTTCTGAGTAACTCAGTGCAAAGGCTGCCCATAATGTAGTCTTTCAGTTGTAAAAATTTCAGTTGTAAAAATTGTGTATGATTTGTTTGTTTTGGATGGATTTTGGGATTGTGCTATGGCTTGCACTCAGCCTGATGGGGGAGGGGAGGGAGTGGGGGTGTTTTGTTTAAATCTCACCTGGGCAGGTAGACCTCCACCTTCTGGCGTTTGACATTGTTGGCCCAGTCTTCCAGCAGTGGGGCTTTGATGATGGGCTCCAGTGTGGCCAGAGGAACCTCCTGCCTCGGCAGCACAATCATCATACTCATCTCCTCTCCCTCATATGGCATCTCCAACACCTGGTACACGCCACCAGCCTCCGACGTACCATCACTGAACTCGCCTGCCAAACAAGACAGGGGTAGTCAGTGCTCCTCTCTCTCTCACTCTCTCTCTCACCTCCAGGTGTGATGTGTAACAACCTGTGCCAGGTTCAAATGGGCCAGACCGCAAATACAACCAGTGTTCACTCAGTCAGAAACACAAAAACTTAAACGTCGCTTTTGTTCAGGGTGAATGGCCACAGCAAGAAAAGAGGCTCCAACTTCTCAAAAGCCCATGCAGTTAAGTGTTAATCAATTAGCTTGTAGACAAATATACTGAACAGTGGTTAACGCAGATTGTTTCATCGTAACAAAACAGCCAGTTCCACGGCAGTTTGAGCATGTTAAACCTCATGTTCTTTGAATATTTGTATGCATTTTGTATTAAGTGTATGTAAATAATATATATATTTATGCATAACACTATATATGAAAAATCGTATGCTTTTAGTAGGACCAGCAGTCGACAAAGTCTGAAATGCCTTCAAGGAACAGACAGCATTTAGTTTTTAATCAATGAGACTGAAAGTTGGGTGTGTGTTTATGTACTGTATTGTGTGAAGTGTGTGTATGTGTGTGTGTGTGAGTGTGAGAGAGAGAGAGAGACTTGCAGCACTAGTGCAGTAGAGATCTCCTCTTCTGGTGTCTGAGTGGACAGACCTCAATTCAAACTACTCAACTCAAACAGAACTGAACAAAACCAGTTATGCACTGCCTATGACATTAAAGAGTTCCACGTACAGCCGTTTGCCTAAGAGAGAGGAAGACTGTCGAGTCAGACAGCCGGCTGACTGTCCTTACTGCAGCTGACAAACACAACTCCAACCTGGCCCTAGTCAGATCAGAAAGCTATTCTATTTACTATTATAGACATTAAACAGACTCTGCTTTACTCATTTAACCTTTCTAAATGACTGATACACGTAAATTATCTTATTGCAGGTTTTCTCACCACATCTGTCATTCTCACCCAGGGCCGTGTTCTAACTCTGTGTAATACAGAGAATAAAGAACAGCTCACACACTTTGACACATTGTGACATTGCAATGACCCTGTGATGTGTTTGTGCCGGCCCTCTCTCCCCAGATTCAAATCACTGCACACTCAAGCAGCCAAATAAGGTGCATGCACACACACACACACACACACACACGCACATGCACACACACACATGCACGTCCATTTCTTGGCACAAGCAGCAAATGCATAAAATGTGTTCAGTCAATAGAGAAATCACAGATCAAACTGGTTATTTTCGAACTCTGAGCATTAAAGAGAACAAATATAATCAACTGTGCTTTTTCAAGACAGGATATTTTTTAAGCCTGGGATGAATCAAGTCATTGCTCATTTAATCTTCTGAATGCTTTGCGAAAGAATTCTGCCTGTCTATCAAACTTGTTTCTCATTTATGAAAAAAAAATTAAAGTTATCTCTCAACTTCAAAATTAAATGCCTGATGTGTGTGTATATCCGTGTGTAGATCTGTGTGTGTGTGTGTGTGTGTTACATAGGAATACCAGCAGTTATGGAAATGAACTGAGATATTAGGGTTTCAGACTGGCTCATTCCTAATCCCTGTCATGATGCCCTTGGCAAAAGCACCTTTTAACTGACACACACTCATACATGATACAGATGAGAAATAAATTAATCAATACAACAGATGTGTAATCTGCTAACATCTAGACACTACACTGTCTATTTCTGTACAATGATTTGTTTTCTGTTTTTTACGAGGATTTGCGCGCGTGCACACACACACACACACACACACACACTTGAAAAATGTTGATCTGAGTTTTTGTGATCTAGACTGTTCTGTTCAGTTGGGCAGCCTTGGAGGCTGGTTAGGGATTTGAACACCGTCATGCTCCTCTCCAGCCCAGGCTTCTCCTCCTCCTTCTGGTTTGAGAGAGGATCTCTCTCTTGAATTTTCTGCTGTAGTCTCGCTAAATTTCTCTAAAAACTAAATATATTTATTTTACTGTCACCTGATTATGGATGAAATGATATTTACTTGAAACCAGATTTCAGTCCATCCAGTCAAGTGAGAAGAAGCAAAACAAAAACTGTTGCAAATCCTGTATTTGGAACTCCCTTTGCTTTATAAAACCTGAATTGTCTTCTCCTTATCCTTCTTCTCTATCTGCTGTGAGGCAGCTCAATCTGCCACCCAGACAAACCTCTTATCAGACCTACTGAAGCCACCACCTCCACCCAGATTCAGCTCCACTCAGACTACAAACCAGATCTCCAGCAAGACTTTAACCACATGTCTGCTTTGGGCTCACAATAGTAATAATTTCCATCCATCCATCAGTTTAACATTCACCATAAGAGAAATCCCACTGCACATGACAATCTGTAACTCACCATAGTAAAACTCTCCCTGCTGGTACATCATCAGAGTCTGAACTTCACTCCCATCATCCTTACTGAAGGAGAAAGTTCTGGTGTTTTCTGGTCGGAACTGGTTCTTCCAGCTGCCGCGAAAATACACAGCGTTGACCAGGGCTATCCGGGTCACACTGCTGAAGTCGTCCGCTGACACCAGGCTGTGGATTTTACCTGTGTGTGGAAACAGAGCTGGCTAAACTGGACGAGAAGGATCTTTTTACAGAAACCTTTTTTCTTAGGACTTGCTTTACGCATTTCATAACACACATTAGTTTCACACATATGCTTGAAATTCTCCTTCATACTGGTGAGAGAGTAGAGTGTCTCCCAGTTAACATTGAATACAGTCTGTAGTATGTTTGTTAAGGTCAAGGTAAGCACTTTTTCTCTGTGTTTGTGGGATGAAGCGCGTAACGTCAGGTAATTTGTGTGTATTCCTCTGTGATTCTTTCCTTACTTACTGTCAGTGTGGTTCTCCACCCATGTGTTGATGTGTTCTGCTACGGCCGCCGACTCACTGAAGTCCACCGTCTCCACCTCTGCCTTAAAGTACTTCTTCATCAGACGGAGGAAGTCCTTGTTGAAATGGACGCCGTTCTGCAGGAAGAGGGAGTTGGCGAGCCGAACGACGTACTGGGCCTCGTCCACAGACAGGGTCTGGGTCAGGTTCCTGAGTAAAGAGAACTCCTCATCTGGAATGATGTCGGTCACAGATTTCACAAAACATCAGTTCACAACAGCCTGATTCAATACATTTCAGGTCAATTCAATTTGAGGACCACTGAGATGGCTTGGATCCATTCAGCAGTGAGTATGGGGCTTTAAGGTCTTGGAATATGGAAACATCTTTAGGAAACAGGATTTGTACTACAGAGTGCCTTAAGCTTGTTCTGTAGCTCTACCATGCAGAGTAATTGTCAGACTCAGAAACTCCCACTGGATGACTATCCATACCATAACTGAATCACGACTCTGTTTCACAAGCACTGGCTGCCAGTCATCTGACTCTCTCCAAACACATACTCGTCTGAATGTAGGAGTAATGGATGACATATCCGACTATACTGTGGCTTTCCACTTCTCAGAGATTTTTCTCTTTGGCGCATTACACAAAGTCATATCTTTTTGTGCCTGGCCATGGTTAAGCAGTTTCCAAATGGCAAGCCTACTGTAAATCTAACCCTCTCTGAAGCTCACAGCAGACTGGGTCAGAGATGCTGAGTCCTGAGGTCATTTCTGAGGTCTGTTGTTTTGTGTTTTACAGCCACTGTCTTGTGGTCCATGAAAGGGTCTTTCTGTTCCTGTCTTGTGAGCTTAAACCTTCAACCTTCTCCCACTGTTTTGACATCAGTTTTCCTTGCTGTAGGGATTTTGGTCTCTGTCACCGTTTCCACATTAAAAAGAAAAAACTGTTTTTGTGACCAATGAACCTGCGATTTGAGCATGGGCTTCCGTTTAACATTACATCTTTAACAATCCTTTAGATGTACACATTAAAACACTGCTTTAACTCTTTAATACACATATTGGCAATTAATGTTCATTTTAATAAGACTCACTTTTGTAGCTGACTTTGTAAATGTCATTAATTACTTCAAAGCTCAAGTCCTTTTCCATCGGACGTTTCCATTACAGGTCTAGCTCCAGTATGTACTCTGCATATGTACTATGCATTTATAGGATGTACTGTGTGTCTTGCTGGTTTTTTTTTGTTTTTTTTTTTAATTGTACCATTTCTGAATGTGAGAAGTGAAGTCTCTTTACTACGTGCCTTGTCTGAAGTGGCTGTAACCCACTGCCTCTCTGATTTCCTGCAGCGAGGAACCTCTGGCTCCCAGCTCTACCATTCCCAGGGCCAGGGACACGCTCAGAGGGGAGAAGATGATGTTGTCCTCGCCCCCCGCCGCCTGGAGCTGATGGTACAGTCTGACCGAGAACTCGGTAGTCACATCCCCTGAAATGTCCGCCGCCCGGCTACAGCACACCCGCAGCAGCAACAGCGGCAAGAGTCCAAGAACAAACATTGCATGAAATGAGGGAGAGCTCTGATATGAGAGAGAGAGAGAGAGAGAGAGAGAGAGAGAGAGAGAGAGAGATAATGAATTCTCAGCAGCAGAGACAGGCTGAGCAGTATGCCTCATTACTGTACATTAACCCACAGCTTGTATCACAGTTCTGTGGAGATTAATGTATTCTACAGTCTCATGAATATTCATGCTGACCATCCAATCGATCCCAGGCTTCTTTTCAAACATCCCTGCATCAGTGAGTGTGCATGTGTGTGGTACTATACGCATGTCTTAAGTCAACATACCTTCTACTCTATCATCTCTAACTCCCAGCTCAGCATGGGCTATCAATGATTGAGATGTACCTTGTGCCTCTCTCTCTCTCTCTCTCTCTCTCTTTGCCCTTGTCTGACATACTATATGCTCATCTGGAATTAAGGCTTCCCTGCACCTCTCGGTGGCTGCTACATCATCACTGCTGTTTATTACACACACACACACACACACACACACACACACACACACACACACACACACATACAGTGCAGGTATGCACAATTATTCAAATACAAAAAGACAATTTAAACATTATGCACCTCCTCAGAGTGAAAGAGTACATATGTTCACATATGCAGCTTCACTGCATCTACACACACACACAGGGCACACACAAATGCTCCATCTCTTTGCCTCTGCTGTTGCTTGGCAACGTTGTTTTCTGCACAAACAAAGAAAATTGGAAAGTGTATGTCATAGCGGTGCCTATACAGAGAGAGAGAGAGATAAAATAGCACAAAGAAAAGCCATCTGTAGCTTGGGGTGTGCACAGGGTGTGGGCCTCGATGCACTGTGCTGCCATGTACCAGAACATGACTTGTCCATTGTGTGGTTTTGTATGAGTTAACCTCGTGGGCTAAGAGTACTCATTATTTTTGCATCAGCGAGCTCACAAACATTGTTCCGCGTTAACCGCTGTGACATTGGCACCTCAGTAAACAAACATAGCTCAGTACTGTAGCTTCCTTCCCCCATTCCGTCCCAAAACACTGCTAGTCACTACTAATGTGTTAAGGCTGGGTCACGTCCTCTGTGTTTTACATTAAAGCCAAATCATAACATCTAAACCAGGCTGTGGACCAGACTGTCGGCCACAAGACCTTTAAAATGTACAAGCAGACTTGTTTTGATCCTAATGAAGACAAATGTTTTCAGGTTCTAGCCTGAAAAGATGCAGCTTTTCTAAATTCTGATGGTTCGGATGGCTTCACAACTTTTCCTCTGGAACTTTCTTATTGACTAATTTGACCACTTGATCCTGCAGTCTCCCCTAAGACCCCGACCCCAGCCCCAGGACCTCTATTCTATATTATAATCCAATTACAGGGATCACACACTCTCCACTGTTTCTGCTTAGACATTGTCATCCTCAAACTTTCCCCCCAATAATCCCTGAACAGCATGTTGATGTCTCTCGCCCAGAGTCCTTAATTCAAATCTCCTTGTTTGAGAGCCTTCTGTGGAACGGCCCAAGGAAATCCAACCGGACCTCTGAGAACTCTCTCACGTGTGTTGGCATGACCCTGTTGTGTAAGAGAACCTCTCACTGATGGCTGGTATCCAGGCATGAAAACAGATGCCCAGTTTGTGAACAACAAAGAGAAAAGAGGTGGGGAGAGAGAGAAGGGAAGGGAGGGAGTACCACCTGAAAAGAAGAAAAGTGTCTGACCTTTGGTTTGTTGATGTCTTCCTGGGAAAACCTGACCAGCCAAATCAAGAGCTTCAGAGTTCCAGGGTGGTCATGCCAAAGTGCGTACCTGAGTAAAATACTGACATTCAAAAACAAAGCTCTGACCCCCATTTCCTGTCCCTGTCTGAGCTTTCTTTTCTGGTCTGTCTTTAGCCACAAGCCTGTCTCATCATAAGATGCCTCTGGGTTAGTGAAAGCCAGACAGATCCAGACTGCTGGGGACTGGAGGACTATTACTCACTGAAGAAAACATGTTATGAGGAAAGAGAGATGAGTGATGCAAGAGAGGGAGGCGGGTAAGAGAAAAGGGAGAGTAGAGAAAAAAAAGAGAGAAAATTAAATGAGTTTGGGCATGAGTCTCTATCTTTCCTTAAGCACACATAAATGACATGTCCACATCCACCAAACTCTTCACTGACATGGTCAGTCCACATGCAGCACTGCTTCAGTCAAAGCAGCTGCTGTGTTCTCCTCCGTTCACATGTCAACTGATGAAAGACTGTCATATATTTGACTTAATTCCAGAGAGGCCACTATCAAACCCTGACCCCACCTGCTGACGACTGTTCCCGTGTGCCAAGGCCAAGCAGTCCAAAGCTGTTCTCCCTCTTTACTGAATTTTTGAGTGAAAGTGCCTGTCTGCCTTTCTGCCAGCTGGACAGAGATTTGAGGCACGCTCCAATCTTTTTCTCCATTTCTGTGTCTTACACAGATGCGCGCGTTTGCGTGCGCGCGCGAACACACACACACACACACACACACACACATACACACACACACAGCACCTGCTCCAGTTCTGTCGTGCTCTATCCCTAATCTGTCACCTGGTCTAATCGACATTCCACTGAAGGAGTGGTGTAAGGACAGTAGTGAAACACAGTCTGTGGATCTGTAAACCAGACTCAGGGAACCAAGTCTCCATCACCAATTCAGAGCACAGTCCCTCAGGGACTGCTATATCTACCCCCATCCAGAACTTAAAGATCCACTCCAGTTACACTGTTTCAGACCATACTTAACCCCAGATCCAATTCAACTCTTCCTGCCAGTCATGAAATCCATGATTTGGTTGAGTTGTACATTGTAATCCAGGGAAAGGAACAATTAATAGTTATGTTTGTTACCAGCCCAAGAGTTGGGCAACACCAAGCTTAGTTTAGGATTAGGATCCAAGTTTAGGATTTCATCTGCCTAAACTCTACACTTTCCGAAATCTTTTTGTATGTTTGTTTGTTTGTTTTTATCAACATTTTGCAATTATTTTTTCTTGTCGGTGCCATTCAAAATGATAATTATTCACATGACCGTGTGTCAGTTGTATTCCCTATTTTGCAATAAGTTTTTCATAACATTTTAAATTTAAAATATTTTTAATGTAATTTTTTCTGTCTGCTCCTGGTTGTCTCTCCTACCTCCATATGCAGAGACAGTGGGCTTCGTAACCATGACAACTTTTTGCATGTAGAAGTGTTTCAAGAAAGCTGGCAGATAACTGCAGTAGGATCAATCCACTAAGCTAGTTAACATGAAGAGATCCCTTGTATTGTTTTTCAAATAGAAAAGGGCACCAGGCTGCGACTAATTTGGTCATGTTTGCAACCCTCTGATTTTCCTGTGTGAACTAAAATGTTAACTGGTGAAATCACTGAAAGTGGCAAAATCAGGGACGTGTGGGTGTGTGCACATGTAGATATATCCAGTTTGGATGGACAAACAGTAATGCTGTGTACTTGATGTCAGTTATGTCTGTCTTACGATTAAACAGAACGTTCTTGTCACACATTCGTTTTAGTGCTGGTTACTGCTGCAAGAGGTGCCATCCTTTCGCTCCACAGAGACCATTAACCAGTAAAAAAGACCAGTGGATGAATGCTCTTCTGCTTTAGGCTTCACAGGCAATTTTTTTTTTGCATGATCATAAGTTTAGAAAGTTGGTCACACAACTGCCATCCAGACTAAGGGAAAAACTTAATGTCTTAATGGAGTAAAAAGGTACTCATGTACATGTATTGTTAATTAAAGATTGAAGGAGAAGAATCCTTAGGTTTTGGTGCTCTGAAAAACCCAAACATGCTTTCAGTCAGGGCTTACCATCCTCCTTCCTGTTTGCTCTGCTTTTCACAAATATGTAAATACACACACACACGCACATGCGCGCACACACACACACACACACACACAAACACACAGAGGGCACTGTAACGGGTGCAGCCAAGCTGGATCCCTAGTGGCAGGGTGTATGTGAACCCTCATCCATCAGCCCCGTTTTCTCTGCTGGAGTGCCCCAGATAATGAAGAGCAGATTGGGTACACTGCCATTGATCCCACCCCCCGCTCTGGAGCTCTGGAGTACATCTGCTGCGACAGCAGAGCATGGACTGACCGGGAATTGTGAGGAAGGAGGAGCCATGGGATAACAAGAGAGGGAGAAATTAAAGAATGAAAATTAAATGGAAAAATGAAAAGGATGGGACCTGGGCATTAGAGAAAAAGGAAAGGAGAGGGGGAGGACAAGACAAGAGGGTAACAGTAAGGAGGGAGGTAAAGAAGACAGAGGAGGTGATGGAGGCACTGAGGGAGGACAGTTTTATGCTTGGTTGTGAGAGGGACTGGTAAACTGATAGAGAAACTAAGGAGCCATGTACTGAGAGAATGAGGTCCTCTGAAGCAGGAGAGAGGTTGGACTGCAGCACTGGTCAACCCTAACTCAGCCTCGATTAAGACTCAATCTCTGAGAGAAATTCATGTACACGATATTCCCATTATCACCATTCTAAGGTCACTCACAAAAACAGAGACTGGAGAGAGAAGAAAACAGAAACACAGAAAGAGAGAAGGACAGAGGAAGAGTCTAACAACCTTAAAACAGAGAAAAAAAACAGAACAAGACCAAGGCATACTAGTCAGAAAAACTAGACAGAAACCTGAAACTGAACTAACAAAAGAAAGAAAGGAAAACACAACTAAAACAGAGGGCAGGTAAAGAAAGAGGATTTTTGAAGAGACACATTTGTAAAATAAGGACCTGTCCTGGGTTTAGGTCAATTCGTTATTAACTGGAAAGCGAAATGGAATGGACAAAAAAAGAACTTTATCTGAACTGTGAGTACAGGAAGTTTAACTGAAAACCATGAAATTCAGTGTAAGTTCACTTTGTTGGGAGTTAAATCCTGAAAAAAAGAAAGCAACCTTACATAAATAATTTTCTGACATATTAAAGTAAGCATATTCATCGAAATAAAATTTTATTTTATTTAATGTCCTAATATATTAAGTAATTTGTATAATTAGTAATTGCAAATAACATCTCTCCTGACTATACAATTATATATATTTAAATTCTGTTCCATATTATTCCACTTCAGTTCTGATTCTGTTTTACAAGACTGCTATGCCAAGAACTGAACTGGAATCAACCATTAGTCTCTAATTGAATTCAGTATAGACCCAAACCCAGCTGACTCCACACCTCTACACCTGCACAACAAAACCACACGGCCAGTGTGCTCAAACAGCAGATTGTCTGTCATGGACAGTGGAGTGCTGCAAAGTCCCATTCACCATACAGAGACAGGGGCTCAGTGTAAGAGGATTTTCTCCTGAGTGTGTGTGCGCGCGTGATATTATCATCCTTTTGCCATGAGAGTGTGTTCCAAACCTCTTGTCCTTCTTCCCTACTCTAACATTCATATGAGGAAAGAGAGAGGGAGAGAGTATGGAAAGCTACTCTAGCATCAACATCCACCTGTCAATCATACAGCCTCACCAATAAGCAATAAACAGAAACATTTATCTTCCCAATACAGGCCCTGTATTGTTCGCCTCTGAGAGGAACCATGAGACATCTCTTTCCTCTCTCCCTCCGTCTATCTCCTTCTCTCACTCTTTTTCTACTTCCTCCATTCCCTCAATCATGCCCTTTAAAAGTTGTGCTTCTAACACCCCCCCTTCTCTTTCTTTTTTTTTTTATCTCTCCCCCACTCTTTCTCCCTCCATCATACCCTCTTATTGGATACATTTCCTCAGGAGCGTAGATAAGCAGGTTTCTCCTCTTTCCTCTGCACTCCCAATATATGCATATGGGAATTATACAGCCCTCAGAGCATTTGTCTTTGCCAAGTTCAAAGGAAGAAGAATGCATTTCACCTCTGGGCAATAAGACAACCCTCTGACTCAAAGCTCCAGTCACCAGTGTCCATCTAAACCACTGTCTCTCATCAGAGTCAGAACAGAAAAAACACCCCACAGAGAGATTTTCAGGTGGCGCAGAGTGTGTGTCAAACCCTGTCACTCAGGGACTGAGTCAACATCTCAGACTCCCTCAGATCTCTTCACTTATACCCCAACATCCCTTCCTTCCATCAGCACTTCAGTATTTCTGTGGTAACCTTCTCTCCAGCATAGACAGCGTCAGGACCCCAGAGTCAGGAGCATTTCAACTTCAATGTAAAATTTCAATGTCAGCTCAAGGCTGTGTTATGGCACCAGGGATATGAGTAGATAAATGACAATCTGAATAGAGCTGAATAGCTATAGGTGGTCTCTGAGAGAGAGAGAGAGAGAGAGAGAGAGAGAGAGAGAGAGAGAGAGAGAGAGAGAGAGAGAGACGGACTAACAGGGAGCATTGCAGAGGCTATAACTGGGGATGTACACAAGAGAGGGAGACTGAGACTGACAGCAGTAAAGGAAAAAAGGAAGAGGAATACAAAAGGATTCAGATATTATATCGCTGCCAAAATATTAGGTAACAGCCATTATGAGAAAGAAGGAATAGATATAACAAACTGAAGTGTGAGGTTAAAACAGGAAATTAGAGAGATGTGTGATCTTGTTGATAGTTGACATGACAGAATTAAAATTGGTCAGATTTGCCCAGTATGAATGACACGTGCCATTTAATCCCCATGAGCTTTGAGTGTCATGCTGCCATGGACGAAATGACAACAGTCCTCTTTCAAAATCCTCCCTCTGAACATCAGAGTGAGTGAACAGATGCCAAGCTCTCTTAAAAGCACATTTCATGCTAACCTGCATATTTTGCAGTATTCATGACTATACAATCAGTGCAGGAATTCACGGTTGCTAGAATTTTCACCGTGTTTCCAAATGGTTTGTGTGTTTACAGTTGATGCCAAGATAATTACACACGTACAATTAACATGCTAAAAAGAAGAAACTAGCCCTAACATACCCTTTTTCATTACCACACGGATTCACTAATATTCACAGGGGGTACTGGCACTCGCCTTCACACTCAGCCAGGCAAACAGATGGATGAGTGGTGTGCCTCTTTATTCATGCAATACGACAACCTGTTTGACCTACAAGCGAGAGAGGGAGAGAGAGAGAGAGAGAGAGAGAGAGAGAGAGAGAGAGAGAGGGAAAGAGAGAGAGATGCTTTGATTGCCCACTAGCATCATTCTAATCTCCATCACAACTTGCACCCTGAATACCACACTCAGCTTTGCACTGTATGTATTATTCTACACCACGTTCAGCTGGGCTCTGGGTAATGACTTAAATATATGTCTCACAGGGTTTCAGATTTATCCAGGAGAGAGTCAACAAGGCCAGCTTAGCAGATCTGTTTATAGAGCTCAACATCTCAGCGATCTCTGGGAATCACATGACTTTTATAGAAGGATGAGACTATGCTCTCTGCATTTTGAAGCTACATTTCTGAATCCATTGTTGGTTTAAAGTTAAAACGGGTAAATCTACCGTTAACGTAATTTCTTTCTTTTTTTTTTATCATGAAATATATAATTGTGAAAATAAAACTAGCTATATAATTGATTTTGAGATTCTTCTGTTGGTTTAACAGCAGGCTATACTTGCTGACTAGAGGTAGACTGGCCAAAAAAACAAGCCTAAAATCTGTATTTTCCTGTGCTTACTGTAAGAGCCTAATAACAGACAATGTCACCTCTGCTTAGACTCTGACCAAAGCTCACTTTAGTCAAGAAGCCTGACATGACTAAAGCAGCTCTTTCCCAACTCTGAAAATGACATCACACACAGTCCTCTTATTTAAAGTTCTTATTTCAAAAAGAAATAAATGAAAATTTAACTGAATAATGAAACTAAGGTATCTATTTGTAAGCCTGCAAGGCTGCAATTGTGTATGAATGAAAGAGTAGGCTAAAGGGTATGTGAAGGAACAAAATGCACACCGTGGCATTGGACAAACTGAAACAAACAAACAAAAAAAAACCCCTCCACGAACACATACTGCCTCCCACTCCTTCTTAATTGAAATCAGTCAAGTCACACAAGCTTTCCTGAGACTCCCATGACACATTTTTTTTCAAGGTCGTAGCTGAGGGGGTCAGCAGGTTATTAATCCTTGTTAACAGGCTGGCAAAGAAAAGGATCATTCAGCACAGAAAGTGAGGGAGCCCAGAGCACACAAACCAGCCTCCCTGGCATGGAGATCCAGGGTATGTGTACGTGTGTTTGCGCGCGTGCGTGTGTGTGTGTGTGTGTGTGTGTGTGTGTGTGTGTGTGTGTGTGTGTGCGTGTGTGCCAAGGAGGCTCTATGGGCTGTCATCGTGTGCTGGCAAGAGAGGCTGTGCAGGCTTAGTTTGCCTAGTTTGAAACGCTGCCTTCCTAGCCCCAAAACGGCCACCAAGGGAGCACACACGGCAGGCCGCAGCAGTAATTGGATCCGCTTCTGTTTAAGGGTCACCAAGCGAAATAAAAGAGCCTAGGGCTTTTAAAAATGTAAGTAAAAAGGTGGTAAGTGAAAAGGACAGATGAGAGCAGGTAAAAAAGAAAGAAGAAACGAAAGCAAAAAGAGAAGATGGAAAAGCTTGAGAGTGGTGTTTTACATGCTGTTTCTGGACGTTACCATGGAAAGCTGTGTCTATGCACTGACAGCCGTGATGAAGGTTTGAGCTGCTGTGGTTAGTCATTCCTGCAAATTAGCAAGTCGTCCGCCCTACACAGCATTGATCAATCTCCCAATTGACACCGCGAATGATGGCAGCTGACCACCACAAAGCCTGTGTATGTGTGTGTGTGCGTGCATGAGTTTTAATGTTACATGCTGACTCAAAGAATGATACATAGTGAAGCTCTGAGAGAAATTTCCTTTTTTTCTCCACTCATCTATCCACACATTTGACATCCTCGCCCCCTGTGCTTCCATCTCAGTACTGATCTCATTCTTTCTGTCCTCACCTTCCTACTCTCTCTCTGTTCCTCTTTTCTCTCCCTCTTCTTCAAAATTTCATGGTGCTAATCCCTTTTGAATCTGCTCCACCAGTTTATAGTGCATACAAACCTATTTTATGATTTGACTGACATACTCTAGTGTGAGGTGGTTGCTGGTTTAGTCTTCTCATTTCTAAGTATTCACCAGGGAGCCCCACTCTTCTCTATGCATCTCATTTACAGGAACATAATAAAACGGGATTTCCTGGAGGAGATGATTTTTGCCTTTCTCGACACACCTCTCCACACCCAGATGTGTGCGTGTGCTGCCTGCAGCTGCATCCTCTGGTGTTCATCTGTCTCCTTCGTCTTAAAAGGCATTTAATTATTGAAATACACTTAACGCGGCACAGCGGGAGAAATATGGGTGAGACCAAGAACACATCAAAAATAACTGCTGGGCACATCATCAGGCGAATCTTTTTACCCACAAATTATAAAATAATCCCAATAAGACACTCGTTGCGCTATCTTGTAAATCATGGACCGTTCTATCGATGCGCAGTTTCAGGTCACAGATAGGATCCAAAGTAGCAAATCGTTACTGAGAGAGCATTTTTTTTTAACATCTTGTGTACTAGTCAAATCAGTAATGGCAAAATGTAAGTAATATACAGATTAACGCAATCTCACTACAGGATCGTATTTTGTTTTAAATCGTAGGCTACATTGTATCCTCCACATATTCACCGTAGCATATTTATTTCTGTCCCTTCCCACGCGTTTACTTGTCGTTGAACGAAAGCGCGCTGCACTGCATGAGGGAACCTTTTCTCATGCAGTGCAGCATGTTTTACAATATTTTTTTTCTTTATTCATTTTATAGTAATTTCGGCATAATAATACGGAATTTTTTAGATATCTATATTGACCATCAGGGCGTGAAAATACTGTTCGACACAATATTAAACGATACTGATCACTGAGAGCGGCATCTCATAAACAGCAGAGTATTCTCACCATCAATCCTGCGGGCTATTTACGGACTGAAAGGAAAATTATTGTTCTTATAGCTCGAAAAGATATTTACGGTCATACAACATATGTTTCTGTGATTAAAATTGTAACAAACAATAAGAATACCCAAAATTCAAGCAACATTATTCAATAGGTAAATGTATACTACTCGTATAAACCGACAGTCTTATGAGTAGTTATTGCACGGTGATTTCCGCTATTTGTCGAATTATCCGAGGAAAAACATCTTACCGAATCGTAAGCTTATAGGAGGATGCTGGGGTCCGCGTCCGCGCGTGCTGCCTGGTTTGTCCTTTCCTACACCGAGACAGGTTTCTCACACGGCTAAATATTTTCAATATTGTTCCAGCCCCCTCGCAATTCTGATTGGTCCTTACCACTCATAACTTCAGACTACACCTTTTGAGTGAGACATCGATTCATCTCTTGTTTGGGGTAAATATGAAAATTAGCTGATGACATTTTATTGGTTGGCATTATTGTAGGGTTTTTACTGATACCCCCTCATAATAATCACGTTCCAAGTTGTATCATTTTTTAAACGTAAAAGGCTGTATCATAATCATTTGGTGAATCTGGTGCCAATCACTGTCGAGTAGACAGGCCCTCACGTACAATTCTAGGACTTGTATTCTTTTGTATCGTGCAACTCTATATCGTGCGCTTTGCTGGAGACCTGAAAAGACTACAATTCCGTTTGCCTTTGGATGTGAAGGGTGGAACCTGTACTGTTGACTGATTGGTATTCACAAAGAGCAAACACCTTTCTAGTTTGGTTATGCAGAACACTTCCGTCTTTAGCAAGCAGCCCAGACGTAGACAGAAAGGGAAATAAACTGAAGACAAGACCATAACTAACTAACGACCTCAACAGGCAAGTATTTGTAAGATATAATTAAACAGCGACGCAGTTATTTAGATTAGGCGAGTGTCTATATTCATCTTTGATTCTGTAAACATTACCAAGATATAATAAAACTAGCCATAGCAAATTAGCATACAGAGTTTGTTAGATGCCACTGTCCGAGATTAGGCTAAACAAACAGACTATGTACTGTACCACCGTATTCATCAGAAAATGTATAATTAGGTACACTAAAAATGTTACTAGAACATGTCAGTAAAGCTGTGTTTTATGATTACCATGACTCTAGGGTGAAGCTATGCTACCATATTACGTTTCAAGGTTAGCCGTGCTAACATAAATTCCTAGCTGGGTTTGAGGTAAAGAAACTGCTAGCTGATTCTTGTTTCAGCATAAGACTCATAGTCCTGGTCGGCCTGTGGTCACTGACGTACGGTTAATGATTGATATTGATAACTGAAGTCGATTCATCTAACAAGTTTGCATCTGAAAGCTAGCGTTTTATAGCGCGGCTCTCGCTAACTGTAGTGTAATCTGTACCAAATTCGGCAAAGCAATCGGTAATTAGCTGGTAGTAGTCGAGCGAGCAGTAGCTAACAGTGGAATGAACGTAGGATATTAAATCCGAGCCTGAGACTGAAGTTGGGCTTTAAACACTCTGACATTGGTTAGGATAGCGATACATAGCTGAAGTCACAAATTACAAAGTACGTGATGTAGCCTACCATAGAAACATGTCAGTATTACCTACTGAATATGAAAAAGTACATGTACAGAACATTTGTCATTTCATAGTACAGATCATGTTTACCTTCACATGTGAAAGCCAGTACAAAACTATGCAAATTTTGTGAAATATGTCTACAGCAAAGCTTATTATGAATGAGACTATATGTCATTTAGTTATTTTTGTGAATACCTGCATTCACAGATTGGCTACCCATCATGTGTTAGTAGGCACTGGAAATGTATTATGGAATCACTTACACAATTATTAAAAGACAAATTTATCTTTAACCGAGCTTACAGAGCTCACATGAAGGAGCCGATTGTTATGGCTTCCTGTGTGAATACGTCGTGAAACGGTAGTGTTGGAGGACAGATCTGTCCTGTCCTCATCACTACGAGCCCATTTGCTCTGCAGTCCAGAGGTCCTCTTTCAGTCAGAGGGCCCGGTGCCAGCCAGTGTGCGTCCATCAGTTATGTGAACAGTGAATGTTAATAAAAAGACGGATTTAACCACCCCTAACAAAGCTCCTAGTTTAAACAGATGTGCTGGAGTGTTTTTTAAGGACTTAAAATAATAGGCTAGCTAATGAACAGAGTGTTTTCACATTGTGTGTTACATTGTTTACACATTTTGCCCTTTGCAGCATCCAAATGGCCATATAGCCCTCGCTGGCCGTCTTATAATGGGTTATAGTGGTGTTCTTTTCTGTAAGAAGCATTATATGAAAGTGAAAGCTGTGCTCTTTAGGGTGTGCCGTGTTTGTGGTTGCCGCGGTGATTCTTTTAGCATTAGCCTAGCATTACAGGAATCAGGTGTTGATTGCCCTTTGTCAGAAAAGTGTGTTGTGGAAAACTTGGTAATCAGGAAACTTTATGGTACAAGGACATGCTTTTACTGTCACTATGGGCCTGTAATCCCAGCAACACTAGCCAACACTGTATTTAGTGACGTGGCTCATGTTCTAGCTGAATGTCAACGAGATAAAACGTTTCCGTGTGGCTCTTTTTTCCACCTCCCACTGTGCCACCAAAGCTTGTAAGATGAGGCAGGGACAACAGGAGATTATGGCTGTGGATTTGCGTTTGTGACTCAGTTTCATAAACTGAAACCTGTGTCAACAGGAGTGATTTATGCATCCTGATAAGCTGCTTATTTATCAATATATTGATATATTTTATCCATTTATTCATCTGTTTATTTAACCATCTGGTTATGATCCCCACGGTTTACAAAGATGCATTCACCGACGTGGGAAATGCAAACCCATCTTATACACACTTGGCATACTATGCCCAGAGAAAGAATGGAGGCTATTTTGTTTCCTTGTAGTGTGATCGGGGTTTTGTTGTCTTAAAAAGGAAACTGCAAGTGTGATCTCGTCCCATAACCCTTCCCATATGTTTACCTTCTCAGTCAAGCCAATGATAAAACACTTATGAGGTGGAACAGTTCTAGAGATTCAGTCTTGGTTAATGGTTCTGAGACACTGAAATATCCCTTCCCTCCCTTTTTACGATGATGCACTGTCCCTGTCGTTATTCATCTTAAAGCCTGGTCTCATGTGACAAAATCTTCCCTCAGAACCCAGTGTTTGTCACGGCTCTCCTGAATGCTATAGCACCGTGACCTTTCTCGAGGCCTGAAACAGGACACCCTCACCTTTAGTTAATCTCTCTCTCATTTATCTGAGACAGGAACCGTTTGAGGCCACCCTTCATCCCTCTCTCCATCTCCTGAGCGCACTCACCACCGACTGAGTGGGTGAGCGAGTGAGTGACGCACCACCCTACCGCACTCCGTACAAGGATGACCATGGAAGAGATGAAGAACGAAGCAGAGACAAACTCCATGGTGTCAATGACACTCTATGCTGTCATGTACCCGGTATTCAATGAGGTACGCTAACATGACAACAGTCTGTTATTAATCAGGGAAGATAGTCCTCCTCTTGAGAGACTGATGGGTGAAATATACCTGAAGCTGCCTGATTCCTACAACCATTTTGAAAGTCCATTTTTAAATTGTGTCTTCTTCACTCATTGGAACACTGTGATCCAAAGGCAAAATATTTTCATTGCTAAGTGAATGTGAAAGGGCATAAAATGAGTATTTTTAAAGTAAATGTCCCCGACACTCTTTAGTAACTCAAATAAGTGGCGGACACACACACACACACACACACACAGATTGAGTGTAGACTGCAGTGCAGGGAGGCTTTGAGTGAGAGAGGATCAGTTGAGTACTCAGTGTACTGACAGATCTGTGTTTGTACCAGCCGTGGAGCCCCAGTGTGCTGCGTTTGTGTGTATGAGTGAGAGGGATGTCTCTTTCACCAAACTTTTCTGTTTAACATTCAAGGTCAAACTCGGTGTCCACTGGAGTGTATTAGACCAGGCATATTAAATTTAGAATGAAATTCATTCAATTCATTAAATTATACGGCCTAATGGCAAGTGAATGAAACAGAAATTAGCATTTGTGTGACCTAACAATGCAGATATATTCAGTTTAAACCTTAGGAACAGCTGAATAACACTAAAAATGTGTACAGCGTGCCAACGTTGATTTTAGCAGCTGCTCAGAGTCGTCCTCTATTTTTAAAGTCTAATGTTATTACAGACACTTTTAATTCCCAAATGTAACCTCCCTCATTTAAAAATCATCATGTCTCACTCTTATCCCATTCAATTCTGCTGTCTTTCCCATGCCATTATCTTGAGTTTGAGCACCAGTTTGGATGGAGTTGTGTGAGGCCCATAACAACCAGATGTAAATCAAGAGGCAATAATACAATATTGATATTTGCTATTCAGAAAAAAGAAAGAAAGAAATGAGAAATTAGGAGAATATCAAAACTGTTTGAAGAAAATTCATTGAAAGTTGTGACAGGGCTGGTGATGGATTGTCAGGTCTGATTCATCATAACCCAGCCCATAATGAGCTGTCCAGCATCGAGCGTGAAAGAGTGTGTGTGTGTGTGTGGTAATCACTCTCGTCCAGTGGCTCTGACTTTGTAATGGAAATGATGCAGCCACTGTCTTTGATCAACACTGGAGATTCCAGGTGCAGTACGGTCAGAGAATCCAGGTGGTAGCAAAATATTTATCTGCATAACTACAGAGGACACGCACATACACACAGTACACGCATTACCAAGTTTCAGACAGTTTCAAACATCTTTGTCCAAATCATCCATGCACAGGTTTCCTTAATGGTGCAGTTTTATTGACGGGATTATCAGGAATTCCTAGCCCACAGACAGTTACCTGTTGGTGTAATGTGTTGAGGTGTGATGCTGACTGTCAGTGCTGGGTGATCTGTAGAGTGTGTATTTATAGGGCTGGACCCGAATATTCAACTATTTGGATATTCATTCGTTGGGTAGGCATTCGGTTTTCAATTTTGGGATTCGGATGATATTCTGATTTTTGTTTTGTTTTGGTTTTTTTTTTTTTTTTTTTTTTTGCTAAATGTAGGCTATCAATAAAGGTGTAAGAGCCATATATTGTTATTGTTATTTGTTTATATTGTTTTGTTTGAATTAGGCCATTTTTTGTGCTGCCTGTAAATTGTGGAGTCGGGATTAGTGCAAACTGTGGATTGTGATTGGTTGATTGTGGATCCTCTGGTGCGCATGTGTGGGATCAGGTTGGTAAGAAAGTTGGGACGCCGCTTCAAGGTGAATGCTTTTCTTAGACATGTGCGCACATTATAGCAAACAGCTTTTTGACCGCTTTTCTGTAAAATTACAACGACTTTGATTGATGAAACTGAAAATAAACGACGCCGACATTCACCGGGACTTGGTTGTGTGTTGCATGCTTCAAGGCTTTGGTGAATGATAAAAGTTACAAGTGGATACAGATGCGAGTCAGAATTACCTTTTGTGCCCACGTGAAAGAAGTGGTTTAATTATAACGAACACAAAACGAAATTTTGCCACTATAAAAGGCAAACTGCAAAATACATTTTGTCAGCACATTCTTGCACTACATTTATAGTTGACTGATATTATACTGTTAAACCAGTAACGTTACACATACGGTGACAAGACCTCTCGGTTGGTGCGGGATTGTCTCGGTTTCAAGCTGGGTGTCCCGAGTCCTGACATATCTTTAAATCACTAAAATGTCACGGTTTTCGTCATTCACTACCAAATTGCCCCAGTTTTCACCACCATAATAATAATAAAAATAATAATAATTAAAATAATATTCTTGTTTTCGGCACTTACATAGACGTTTATCACGTTCTGTCCGACTCATTATTACTTAACCCAAGTAAAAAAAACCCCACAAATTCAACACTGATTTGTCTATTTGTGTGTCAATCAATGTGTCATTGTCATGGCTGTTGGTCGGACGCTTGTGCCTCGGTCTGACAGAATCTATCAGTACGCTAATGGCTAGCATCATGCTGAAGAGAAAGTCGGTTTTGACCAAAGACCTCCAGAAGGCTTACCCGTTTCTACGTGAAGTAGAAACAAAAAAGCTGTGTTCTGCACATACTGCAGGGGTACATTTTCGGTCGCGCACGGTGGAAATGCCAACATAAAAGATCATATTAATGAAAACGCCTACAGTGCGTGCATAAGCGCATACATGTGCGTATGCATGAACGTGAAGTGCACTTTCTTTGCTTGGAAAATAGTTGCTACTGACCCGAATATTTAAAATAAAACAGAAGAAGTAATGTGGGAACACTTTGGGGAAAAATGTCTGGCTGAGTCCCTCCTGAGGCACACATTCGAATATTCGAATAATTGCTGTTCATTACTACCGGAGCCCAAAAAATGATATTCGGGACAGCCCTAGTGTATTAAGATCTCATTTAATGGGAAAGGAAGGCCTGCACTTGGTGAACAGGGAAGGTTCTGATTTTCATGTGTCACTGAGGAGTTGCTCTCTATGTTCTATCCAAAGCTTTGCAAAGTGTTGATCCAGTGAGTGTGTGTTTTCCCATTATGTGTGTGTGTGTGTGTATGTGTGTGTATTTTTGTACAGCTGGAGAGAGTGAACATGTCTGCGGCACAGACACTAAGAGCTGCGTTTATAAAAGTAAGTCATATCTCACTGACATCACACTAAACACTCAGAGCTCCATTTAATACAGCTGTAAAGATTGAATCTTGGCCAAAAACCAGTCACATGGCTCCTGGTTGGTCATTGTTTTTTGCTAACACAAGTAATTGTTCAGCTTGACATCAAATAAATGGTTTGTCTGTCAGTCACTGTGTTTTTTGGGTTTATCAATAGGCTTTATCTTTTCATACCATTGTACATTGTCTTTGTTGGTCTTTACATACTTGCTGTCAGCTGATCACTTTGAGCCGCTGTGTCTGCTCTAAGGCCTTGTGTTAAG
This sequence comes from Chanos chanos, assembly GCF_902362185.1. Classification (NCBI taxonomy): domain Eukaryota; kingdom Metazoa; phylum Chordata; class Actinopteri; order Gonorynchiformes; family Chanidae; genus Chanos; species Chanos chanos. Next base: position 28,964,774 of record NC_044496.1, read on the forward strand.
TGTGAGGCAGTAGATCTCTGTTAGCTGTGTGTGTGTGGAGGTGGAGGGTGTGTGTGTTTCTCCTCTCCTGACGCTCTTCTCTGTGATTGGCTGTCCCTTTGGTCAGGCTGAGAAGGAGAACCCAGGTCTGACTCAGGACATCATCCTCAAGATTTTGGAGAAGAAGAATGTGGAAATTAACTTCACTGAGTCACTGCTGCGAATGGCTGCTGATGATGTCGAAGGTGTGTGTGTGTGTGTGTTTGTTCCACCTGTGTGTGATATTTCAGTGTGCCTTGCCTTTTGAATTCTTCCCTACATCTAGGTGGTGCTGTTTCACCACAAATGGCTGAAAACTGCAGCATCTCCTGTGGTAGATTTTTTCTCCTCACTTCATAATTGAATTTCCTCTTCTCGCTGAGCATTTTTTGTGAGGTTCACAGATTTATGTGACTAATGAATTCATGGGCACACAGTGAGAATCTGGCCAACGACTCATGTTTGAATTCTAAATTTACCTCCAACATTAATCCAGGCCTGTTCTTCTTCCTTCATATCTCTCTCTCTCTCTGTTTCTCTTTCCCCTTTCCTCCCCTTCCTCTATTCTGTAATCCTTTACCATCGTGTGTGTGTGTGTGTGTGATGAGAACTGTAAAATTAAACTGATTAATATTTAAGGTTATGTGTGGGTATTATGTGGGTAATGCTATCATGATCTGTCTATTGTAAATGTAAGACTCATGTTGGTTGAACGTGCATGTGCATTGCAGGTTTCCGTGATTCACGTATTGAAATACATGTCCTTTAAAATCTGTTCTGATGTATACTGATTCCTATTTCATGAAGCTGTTGGAGGAAAAGAATTGCATTTCCCTCTTAGAGCAGATCAGGCAATGAGGCATATAGGCAAATTCCTGCTTTAGACTTTCACATTCCTGTGAAAAATTAAAGGTCATTTTGGTGAAGCTGATCTGTTGTTTGTCTGTGCTGTTGCTATGGACACTGATAGTGTGTTGTGATTGGGCAGAATACATGATTGACAGGCCGGAGCCAGAATTTCAGGACCTGAATGAAAGGGCTCGGGCACTCAAACAGATCCTCAGCAAAATCCCAGACGAGATCAACGACAGAGTACGCTTTTTACAGACAATCAAGTAAGGAGAAACACACACACACGTACACACACACGCACACACACACAGTTTTTAAGGGGCGTTAGCCACAGATTTTAAATACATAAATAATGCATCATTTTCTGTGATTTGCCGGTGTGTTCTTGAGCAGAATGCATAGAAAACAGTATGCGTTTATGAGTTGCCTGGTTACACAATACACAGTTTTACATATCTGCTTTTCAGCTGTCGTACACTGGATTCAGTGATGACCTGTGCCTGTGAGAAAATCAGTGGCTGATACCATGTTCCAGTCAGTGCAGAAATGTTTGTTTTCACTAGCCATGTCAGTTTGGAACAAGCACAAACAGACTGAATGTCCATATGGCCTGACTGCCTTAGCATAGCAGTGCCTCAGCTGGACTACTGTACGGGCCTGAGATTTCAGTAGAGACTTTACCTGAGTTTGTAACATTCAGGAAGCCGCTTAAATTCATTAAAACAACAGGTCCTGGCCTGGGCTGAACTCAGGATTTTAGTTCTAACCCATACACACAAACTCTACTCATCCTAATTTCTCTTACTCACACACACAGTGATGAGCACTCCTCCAAAGACGTGGTCAGTGTGGTGTCACACTGGCAAACACTAACACACCTCATACAGACATTTATTTCCACAGCAGCAGACTGAAAAGAGGGCTTAGAATTCTCCCCTCTTTCCTTGTGAAGTGTTTTTTTTCCCGCCCTTACTCACTTTGCTTTTTCATTTTCATAAAATTCCCTTTTCCATCTCTGAGTCACTTCCAAAGAACTTTAACACAGTGAGAGATGAAGAAATAAAAGAAAACTTGTGCATGAGTGGGTGAAGATGTATACGTTTGGAAAGTTCAGGTTAGAGTGTGTGTGTGTGTGTGTGAGACAGCAAGAGGGGGGGGGGCAATAGAAATGTTCTGATCATTCTTTCTAATTGTCATCAACAGAGACATTGCAAGTGCCATAAAGGAGCTGCTGGACACAGTCAACACTGTTTTTAAGAAATACCAGTATCAAAACAGAAGGGTGAGTCAGCGACGCACGCACACACGCACACACACGCACACACACGCACACACACACGCACGCACGCACACACACACACGCACACACACACACACACACACACGCATGCTTTATAAGATCATCACTTCCCCCGGTCCTTTCCTCTCCGCTCAATTATCGAGACAGAGCTGCTAAACTTTGTGTGTGTGTGTGTGTGTGTGTGTGTGTGTGTGTGTGTGTATGTGTGTTTTCCAGGCATTGGAGCACCAGAAGAAAGAGTTTGTGAAGTACTCCAAAAGCTTCAGTGACACTCTGAAAACATACTTCAAAGACGGAAAGTAAGGAAGTTTTCACAACCCTGAACTTTTCAAAGTTTACTTTATGGGGCTTTCTACATTTACTGCTCTTAATCTGTTATACCGTACTTAATTAATTACAATGTTTTACTGTAAACCATAATGGGGCATTTTTGGCTCATTAATGAAGTTCTGTGGCCGACTTGAACGTGTTTATGATAAAGGCCTGTACGGACTGCGCGTTTTTAAGACGTTAAAGACTATATATATATATATAGACCTTGATTTTCATCTTCTCATTTATCAATATGCTTTGTATGGGGGAAAAAATAACAGACTTCAAAGGTTAACACACTGATATGTGCTTTTTCTTTCCCTTTCTTTGTTCTCTCTCTCCCCCCCCTCCCTCTCTCAGGGCAGTAAATGTGTTCATCAGTGCCAACAGGCTTATCCACCAGACCAACTTGATACTGCAGACTTTTAAAACTGTGGCATAGGACGTTCTCTTTCTCTGTTTTTTCATTATTTTTTGAACATAAAAATAACCTTTATATGAACAATGTAAAGATGTTGGACTTGTATAATTTATGAAAATTTGCCTCACAAGGGGAAACCACTTGAGGCGTAACAGTTTTAATTTCTCTCTTTTGTTTAATGGCAAGCTTTGTCTTTCCTCAAATTCCTTCCTTCTGAGCACTTCACCATCATGTTTATGGACACCAAGACTGTTTTTATTTTTCTATGTCTCTTTCTTCTTATCTCCCGTGACTTGCTTGTCCATTCTGTCTGAGACAAAATGTCCCAGCGCGACTCTGAGTCTTAGCGACAACGTCATGAAAACATTCCTCGTCTGTTTTGTACACAACTGCATCTCCCATTTTTCTTTTTGTCTGTTTTTCCATGGCTCTGCCTGTCTGTCTGATGCTCAATGCTTCAAAGAATGGGAAATTATAAGATGATGATTTTGTTAACTTAATAACTGTCTAAGCAGAACTGTTCCAAATAAACACGCTGCACATGCTGGAAAAGTTTTACATAAAACCTGTCTGTAGTTTTATTGCCTTTGGTTGTCATGGTTTTACCAAAATGCCAAATACAGCATCAATACAGCATCACAGGGCATATCTGTTCTACTCTATCTATTCTCACTCCAATCAAATCCAAAAGAAATCATTTAAGAAGGTCATTAATGAAATGGTTCTGGCCTAATTTCAGACATTCAGCCAGCTTTAAGAGTGGCTGTAATCAGCTAATGCAGATTGTTCCTCACTCTGCAGCTCTGCTGGAGAAATGGACTATGGGCAGATCTCCCTTCTCAGAGGCATGGGGAAAGTGGTGTTGGCGTGCGCTTTTTCCTCAGCTTTGTTATTTGAATTAACATTGGTTTATTATTGAATTAACGACAGTGTGATATGACATTTATTTATGAAATTTATGCCTGCACTTCCATTCCACTGACCTTTTCCCCTATTAGGCATCCTTTTTAAAGAAGATAAGGGAAAAGAAGGGTTTCAGATGTGTGTGGGTGTGTGTGTGTGTGTGTGTGATTACCCTTTTATGATTGATAATAGCTCTGTCCCAGTCATTTGGTGGTGTGTGGTTGAGGTTTAATACCTTGGAGTTCTCTGGGGGATGTTCCAGAAAGTGGGTTTAGTGAAAACTCAGAGTTACTTAACTCAGAGTAAGTAGTAAACCTCCTAATAGAAGAGCCTTATGGCTTCATTCTTGTAGCAATACAAAGCCATAGGGCTCTTCTATTAGGAGGTTTACTACTTACTCTGAGTTAAGTAACTCTGAGTTTTCACTAAACCCGCTTTCTGGAATACCCCCCTGAACAACTAGTTTGTTTTGATATGTATGACCCTGGAGGCGAGAGAGAGAGAAAACTTTCTATGATGCTCTAAACAACAACTGTTTTAAGCTCTCAAGAGAAGACAGTGTGACTGTAGGAGCTTTTGGAAACTGTAATAAAAGCTGTTCCCTCCACCTCCTTCCTGCAGAGTGTGTGTGTGAGGGGGTAATTGTGCCTTAGGCTGAGATGAGCTTCTCTCCGGTGTCCAATTGGTAAAGAGAAGAACCGGTTTGGACGCACAAACACAGACCTCTCCTGCTCCTTGGTTGCTGGGAAACATACCCAAAGCTTTGAAAGAGAGGCATAATAAAAAAAAAAGAATGGAAGAGTGTTGAATGTGTGTTAGTGCACTCTGCCCGTTACTAGCAGTTAATTCTCTTCAAGGCCTTTCACTCTCTCTCTCTCTCTCTCTCTCTCTCTGTGAGTTGTGTATGTTTGTCATAGAAGAGGGTGAGGATTTACTCTGACTACACTTGAACTTGTAGTCTTAAAAACTTGTAGTCTTTGTTCTGAGAAGAACTGAGGGAATTTTGGACTTTATTTCGGACACAAAAGATTTTGGGTAAGACATTTTTTCTAACCATTTTCTAACATTTGTTGTGTTCAAATGATGGCAACTTTAGTTCTGTTTGAAATGTTCGTCGACAAGTCAAATAGTTTGTCATCCATGGAGACCAGTGATTATGAGGAGTACTTGGTATTTCATTATATTCATAAATATCCAGCCATCAGTTTAAACATGCTCAATCTTAATTATGTTGTTATTACTATAATCTGGGCAGAAAAAGCCCAGGCTTAGCCCTGATGCTTCAATTCAGAGATTCCTAATAACTTTTAAATTCCTAATCATTTTGATACCACCATACTTCTGTAAGGTGATTTTTTTTGTACAGGGTGTGTGAAAAAAGACTGAATAGAAAGCTTGCCTACCTTTTAACGGTAGTTGCTTAAGCAGGATTACCCCCCACCCCCATAAACACACTGCCCCCACCTCACTGCCTGCTTTCATAACTACATCCCTCATTTTATGGTCTTGATGCCATAGCGACGTCGGGGAGAGAAAAGGGGGACTGTGAGAGCTTTACTCTGACTGATGGACTTTAGAGAAACACTTTTCTCACACATGCACTGCATCCTCTTTCATGGCAGGTCTTGCTCTGACACTGAGTTGAAATTTCCTTTCAAATAACTGCAGTTTTCCGTGATTTCTTAATAGCAGCATCGGTTATAATTGCAATGAATGTCTTGGGGTAACTGAGTACAAAATGAATAAACGGTAACCTTGATGCATCCCATTACACACATGGACACACAGTTACACCATTACACAACCTTAACCTTAAATAGACTGAGCTGAAAAGGTGCCTCACTCCAGCACTTACTGATACACACACACGCACACTCACACGCACCACTCTGTCTAATCCTTGGCTGCTTTTACTCTTTTTGTGAAGTAAAATTTCCTAAACTCATGTTTCAGTCTCAGAGGAGTCCTGTCTCCTGGAAGCCTCCCTATCTTTTTCCCTTTACCCCAGAGATGATCTCACCTCTCTGCTTTAGCCACTGATTGACAGGTGTTTTGACTGGAAACCATGGAAACCAGGGGAAAGTCAGAGCTCCTGGAGAGCAGACTGAGCATGGCTGACTTAGTGAAGATGCAGAGTCTTTTCCTGGTGAGAGTGTGTGTAACGTTAGTCGTGTCACTGTACAGGAAGGTTGTGTGTGTGTATGTAACATTAGTCGTGTCACTGTACAGGAAGGTTGTGTGCATGTGTGTGTGTGTGTATGTAACATTAGTCATGTCACTGTACAGGAAGGCTGTGTGTGTGTACAATATGTCAGTACACAATTCAGAAGATGTTTGCACACACACATGGCATAGTCCTGCATTAATACCTTCTGCTAGCTCTCTAGCAATTGTGAATGTTTATTTCTGATATTTATTTCCAATTTTTTAGTGGCTGCTGCGAGCTTTCTGAAAATCTATTTTTTATTTCTATTTTTCACGCCCTATCTGATGTGAATCTCTGAATGTTCCCCTACTGAGTTACTGTTGCTACCGCACAGATTTTGCTGTTTTTGGCCAGTGGCTGGTATTACAGGAGCTAATTAAATTGGCACGCCATAAATTTTTCAGTAAACCAGGATAAGAAAACCTCATTTGTCCTGACACTGAGCTTGATAGAAAGAAGATTTCAAATGGCCAGGATGTCGTTATC
>NC_044496.1:28976271-29026271 GCF_902362185.1 Chanos chanos
AAAGAGTTGTCAGAAAAAAGCTGGGTCGCTGTAATTGTAGATGTAGTTAGGGTTACTCTAAAAACTTCACAATCCCAACACTAGAGCGTCTCTCTAACAGTGACCTGGGAATAGCTCAGTTTTGAGGATAAAGCTTTTTTCTTTTCTTTTTTTTATCCTTTGACTGCAAGAATGAGTAACAAAAGAGCTAAGAAATCAAAAGCAAAGGAAAAAAAAACATATAAGCACCTTCCATTATGAATATGATTTTTTAAAAAAAACAACACTCAGAAGCTGTCTTTTACTCTGTAGATTTTTCTCCCATCTCTCTGCTCCTCTGTGCTCCTCAGTGCGGTTCCTGGGAGCCCTGGAGGCTGTTTTGTCTTGCAGCAGCGGGTCCCAGAGCAGTCTGGTGCTGGCCTGGACAGGCAAGGAGGGCCATCCCCTGAGACTCAGCTCCTTTCACATGAAGAAAGGCATCACAGACCTGGACTACCACACTCAGCTCAGTCTCATAGGTACTGTGCCTGCTCTCCTGTCTCTCTCACAGCTGGCTGAACCCAGCCAGGGCCCCTGCCACTGTCCTCTCCACAGCTTTAGCTTCGGTTCCCAGCATAGACAGACAGGCGGCTCACCGAGACACGGGGCGGGGCGGGGCGGGGCGGGGCGGGACGGGGGGCGGGGTGGTTTGGAGTTTTCTTCTGCAGTGAAGATGGCTTATTTAAGATGGATTTAGCAAGTTTAGGTTAGCTTGACCAAGGTGTTTGTAATACAGTGTGGTAATGTCTAAGTATAAAGTATAAAGTTTAAAATAGGGCTGTGGAGAGAAAAACTGCAGTCTTGACCAACACTGAAAGTTCCCTGTGGTTTCAGACTGTGCTATAGGCATCACTGGAGCTCCCATCCTGCTAACATGATGTTCTGGACTAACGCAGTTCTCTCTGACGTTCTGGTTACAGTTTAGAGATTCTACCAATTTCTGAACTACATTCCACTACAGTGTAATCCCAGAGTAATCTTCACATCAGTTTGATTTTATAAAGGCCAAATCAAATGAAAGATCAAATTACAGATCCTCCCTTGATGTGTACCCCTCAGGTGCTTTGTAATGCCTCACTATAGATCTGTAGCTCAAGCATCACCAGGCATGGGGTGTCTGTCCATTTTTCCTTAAAGTTTATCAGGGATTTCACCAGATTCATGGCCTTCATTGCTGCGTGACACAAAGGCGGTGTTCTGTGGTGAGTAAGAAATGAGTTGGCGAGTAATCACTGACCTCAAGTCACACCATGAGTCACATAAATCCAGATCCGTTGTTGTTATTCACGTCAAATAAATTAGCTCATGCTGGTACAATCTATATTTATTGACAAGAGAGTTTGTATTACACTGCAATTGCTCTGTCTGCAAAAGAAACAGACATAAGATATGAAACATTTTACCTGTTTATTTGATATGTGATGAAAACAATGCAACACACTGATTTTGGGTATCAGATATAAAAACTGTAAGCTGTAAACTGTAAACTTCGCTTTATTACCACAACAGAGGGAACTGTAGGAAGGCACATCCACTCAGATATTCAGCCGCTGCTCCTGTCTGCTGTTTGATACGTGTAATCACAGGTACAGACTGTGGAGTGTACAGTCATTTTGGTACTGAGCTAACCAGTCATTCTGCCGTGCTCTCCGTTTTCTAGCCACTGCAGGTGTGAACCATCAGGTGTGCCTGTGGAACCCCTATGTAATCTCTAAACCGGTGGGCGTCCTCCGAGGTCACATGACCAATGTGGTGGCTGTGCGTTTCATACAGGGAAAGAAACGGTTGCTGAGTTTCTCCAAAGACAAGGTGAGAAGAGAAGACAGTTAATGGATTAAAGGATGAAAAAGGAAGGGAATCTGAAGATGGTAAAAAAAAAGAAAGTGGAGGATGGGAAAAAAAAGAGTGGCCCGGTTGGATTGTTTGAAGTGTGTTCCCTCTGTAGGGTCCTGAGAGATCATTTCTTCATCAATATTTTCTCTCAGTTTGTTGGAGTGTGAAAGTGTCATTTCTCTCAAATTCTGGAGACCTGTGATAACAGTTGATTCTCCCCCGACCTCACACCCTGCTCATACACACACATGACTGTGTGTGTGTGTGTGTAAGTGTGCATAAGATGATAGCTGTGTTATTAACCTGTACACACTTGTCGAGTTACTGCATATGTGTTAACGTTCTAATCAACTCCTCTGTAAGACATAGTCTACCTCTCTCTCTCTCTCTCTCTCTCTCTCTCTCTCTCTCTCTCTGCTCCACCTCACCTCCACCCCTTTCTCCCTCTATGAATTCTTCTGCCTTTTCTCCATCTCTTTCCATCTCTCTCAGGTACTGAGAGTATGGGATGTTGCCACCCATCTGTGTATCCAACATGTAGCTGGGATCTTTCCAAAGACCCATGAGTGTCAGACTCTGCTGTTCTTCCATGAGGAGTGCTCGCGTCTCCTCCTCTCCTTCAACAGTGCTCTGTTCCTTCTGGAGGTGAACCAGGAGGCTGGGAGGAGGGTCACGAGCCACGAACGCACCATCACCTGCGTCCTGTACAATGCTCTCTTTAGACAGGTGGGGGCAGCATGGAGCTGAGCACAGCAGTTACTTCTGCACACAACAAAATTAGATACAACTTCTCTGTATGGATTACGAGTAGAAGCAGGGTGATATGCAATGTTTAGTTGACAATACTTTTTTCTGCTAAAGTTTTGCAAAAACAGTAACTGTTTTTATTCTGCAGCCTAATAATATTCTAGAGCAGCAGATTTTTTGACATTAAAGTCTGTTAGAGCGAGATATGACAGTGGTGTGTGAGGGGTTTATAGAAATCTGTCTGAATTGAAAATATTTACTGTTTATACAATATAAGAGTATTTGCCCCCCCCCTCTCTCTCTCCCTCTCTCTCTCTCCCTCTCTCCCTCTCTCTCTCTCTCCCTCTCTCTTTCTCTCTCTCTCTCCCTCTCTCTCCCTCTCTCTCTCTCTCCCTCTCTCCCTCTCTCTCTCTCTCTCTCTCTCTCTCTCTCCCTCTCTCCCTCTCTCCCTCTCTCCCTCTCTCTCTCTCTCTCTCTCTCTGCTTTGCATGTGTGTGAGACATGTTCGTTGCCTAATCCTTGTTCCCTGACAGTAATGTTCCAGTGATGCTCTCTTGTTCTGAAAGGTCATTAGCAGTGATGCTGCCTCCACTGTGACCTTTTGGCTCATAGACACAGGTCATAAGGTCAAGCAGTTCCCCTGTTGCCACGGTGATGCTGAGATTTCTACCATGGCATTGGACACAACCCAGACCCGTCTGTTTACTGCTGGCACGGACGGCCTGGTGAAGGTCAGAAGTCACCTGGAGTTGTTTACAAACAAGCACAGCATATTTGTTATGGTTTTTATTTACTTATTTTTCTTGGGAACTATTTTAACCTTAACCTTATGGTGTAACACGACAAAGAAAAGTAAATAAATAAAGCTGAGGATGTGGTCTGACTGGGGAGTTCTAAAACTCTTTTTTTTCTTTAATTTAGTGGCACTGTAGGCATTACAGATGGTCTGTATAAGCACTATAACAATATAATAATGCCAACTATGGGTATTAGTGGTTGTAATAAAAGACATTACAGTGGTAGGTTTAGGCATTAGGGATGACAAAAGTTGACATAATGGTACTTACAGGTATCAGGGATGGTAGGTGTAGCCATAATAATGGTAGATATAGGCAATGGAGATGGTGAGTGTAGTTGCAACAGTGGGAGATATAGGCAATGGAGATGGTGAGTGTAGTTGCAACAGTGGGAGATATAGGTATTGGAGATGGTAGGTATAGACGTTAGTGATGGTGAATATAGACATTAGTGATAGTGAATATAGGCATTAGTGATGGTGACTATAGACAGTAGTGAAGAATATAGACATTACTGATGGTGAGTTCAGACATTAGTGATGGTGAATATAGACATTAGTGATGGTGAGTTTAGACATTGGTGATGGTGAATATAGACATTAGTGATGCAGAATATAGACATTAGTGATGGTGACTATAGACATTAGTGAAGAATATAGACATTACTGATAGTGAGTTCAGACATTAGTGATGGTGAATATAGGCATTAGTGATGGTGAATATAGACATTAGTGAAGAATATAGACATTACTGATAGTGAGTTCAGACATTAGTGACGGTGAATATTAGTGATGGTGAGTTTAGACTTTAATGATGGTGAATATAGACATTAGTGATGCAGAATATAGACATTAGTGATGGTGAATATAGACATTACTGATGCAGAATATAGACATTAGTGATGGTGAGCTTAGACATTAGTTATGGTGAATAGAGACATTAGTGATGGTGAATTTAGACTTTAGTGATGGGTGTCGACATTAATTATGGAGAATTAAGACATTACTGAATAATATAAACATTAGTGATGGTGAATATAGATATTCCTGAGTAATATAGACATTTCTGAATAATACAGACATTAGTGATGGTGAATATAGACATTACTGAATAATATAGGTCTTAGTGATGGTGAATATAGACATTACTGAATAATATAGACATTAGTGATGGTGAATTAAGACATTAGTGAAGAATATAGACTCTAGTGATGTTGAATATAGACATTAGTGATGGTGAGTTCAGACATTAGTGATGGTGAATTTATGCATTAGAGATGATTAGTATGGACATTAATGATGGTGAATATAGACATTAGTGATGGTGAGTTTAGACATCAGTGATGGTGAATATAGACATTAGTGATGGTGAGTTAAGACATCAGGGATGGTGAATATAGACATTAGTGATGGTGAGTTTAGGCATCAGTGATGGTGAATATAGACATTAGTGATGGTGAGTTTAGGCATCAGTGATGGTGAATATAGACATTAGTGATGGTGAGTTTAGGCATCAGTGATGGTGAATATAGACATTAGTGATGATGAATGTAGACATTAGTGATGGTGAGTTTAGACTTTAATGATGGTGAATATAGACATTAGTGATGGTGAGTTTAGACATTAATGATGGTGAATATAGACATTAATGATGTTGAATATAGACATTAGTGATGATGAATGTAGACATTAGTGATGGTGAGTTTATGCATTAGTGATGATGAGTATGGACATTAATGATGGTGAATATAGACATTAGTAATGATGAATGTAGACATTAATGATAATGAGTTTTGTAGACTTGCAGACTGTATGAATGAAAAGTTTGTCAGTTCTTGATGTTTTATTCAAATCTGTCAGTGGCTTGTTTTTCTCTGGATAACACCCAGCTGTGTTTGTTTATATCATGGTAATATGTTTATATCTCTGTCCTCTTGAATTTTACTCAGTCTCTTTCTCCCTCTCCCTCTTTGTGTGTGTGTGTGTGTGTGTGTGTGTAGTGCAGGTGTGGGACTTTAATGGACACTGTTACCATAGGCTAAACGCAGGATGTAACCAGGCAGAGCATATCTCCCAAATACTGGTGCTGAAGAGAACAGTGCTCATAATGGGCTGGGAAAGGTGTGAAGGTGTTGGTCTAACTTGACTGTGTGTGTGTGTGTGTGTGTGTGTGTGTGTTTTAGATGACAGTGTTTAACACTGAGTCTACATTTCTCCTTTTCCCTTTTCCCTCTCTCGCTTTCTCTCTCTCTCTCTCTCTCCTCCTCCTCCTCCTCGTCCCTCCCTCCCTCTTTCTGTATCTGTCTGCGTGGTGTTAACACATTCTTCTCTCCATGTCTCACCTCTGCTTCTTTTTTTCATCACTCTACTGAGAGCTTGTCTGTGTGTGTTCTATACCCCTTCTCTCTGTCAGTGCATTATGGTACAGAAGGAACAATGCCTTTCTTTGTGTATTAACATCATGCTAACATCATGCACCACAGTAAGATGTTGCTGGCAATGCTAGAGGATACTCACAGAAGTGCACACACACACACATGCACACGCACACTCACACCCGCAACTGGAACTAAGAAAAGACAACACATCACTCCTGTCCTGGCTCACCTGCATGGGGTTACCAGTGAAATACAGAACTGATTTTAAAATTTTACTATTTGTTTTTAAAGCCCTCATTGGATTAGCTCCACAATACATTGCTGATCTGCTGATTCCATGTTCTGCCCTAGATCACTTAGGTCATCCTCACAACAACTCCTCTCAGTTCGCCACTCACGCCTCAAAAACAGAGGTGACTGGACTTTTTCTGTTGCTGCCTCCAGGCTCTGTAATAGTCTCCCATCCCACATTAAGTCCTATCCTACCACTGACAATTTTACATCAAATTTAAAGGCTCAGCTTTTTTCTCTTGCTTTTAGTTCAGTCTGAGGCTGCCCCAAGGTTTTTGTCAAGTCCACTCTTAATTTATTTTTAACGTCCTCTTACTGCGTTCTAATCTGTTCTTAGTTTTACTTCATTCACTCACTCACTCACTCACTCACTCACTCAATATCTAAGCCACTAATCCTAATTAGGGTCGCGGGGGGTGCTGGAGCCTATCCCAGCATTCATTTGGTGAAAGGTGGGGAAACACCCTGGATAGGTTGCTAGTCCATTGCAGTGGTTTTTCTTTAGTTTTTCTTAATTTCTTCTTTAACTACTTTGATTTTGATTAGATTATTTTATTTGTTTTATGTATTTATCATTTTCAACTTGCCTTTTATGTATTATTCCTTTCACTCATTTATTTTATCTACTTTTTACCTTGGTTATCTAGTTTTTATTTTGTATCTGGTATTTCTTTCTGTTCTTGTGCTTTTATTTTATGTGTCTTCTCTTAGTCCTGCTTTTACATGTACTCCTCATTCCTCTGATACATGTATACTTGTATTAGTAATCTTTCTGCCTAGAGTAGAAAGCACTTTGGGTCAACTCCTGTTATTTTTAAATGTGCTATATAAATGAAAGTGACTTGACTTGACAAAAGTGAAAGCAGTCGGAACAAATCAGAATGGAATATGGGGCGATACTGTGTGTGTGTGTGTGTGTGTGTGTGTGCGTGTGTGCGTGTGCATGTGTGTGTGTGTAAGATGTGGTGTGGTGTGGTGGAATGGAGTTGGGGGGTGGGGGTGCTGTAGTGACTGTATTTATGTCACTGTCTTTTTTGCAGGCAAACATGGCTGGATGTTTAGAGATATAAGACTTGACAACTCCTGCTAGCAGAGTCAAATTCCATCTCTTCTCCTCCACCGCTGAGTTAAACTGCTGGGAGTGTGATGCTCTCTTTCTTCCTCTTCACTCCTTTTTGTCACTCTTCTATATACTCTACTACTTTTCCTCTGCATCTCTTTATTCTCTGTGCAGCTCCATACTCCTTACCCTCTCTTTTCTCTCTTTTCATCCTCTATCCCTCTCTCTCACACACCTCCAGTTATTCATATCTCCCCTTCTTTCTTTGATCTTCCTGTATCTTTAATTCTCTTCACCTAGTTCACTCTCTCTCTCTCTCTCTCTCTCTCTCTCTGTGAAGGATTCTCAGAGTGTTCAGACTCAACACATTCTCTCAGTACCATGTTCAGCCATCTGAGTGGAGGGGTGGTCTTCAGCACTGTGATGATATCCTTTGTGCTGCTTTCTGCCCACCCCAGACCCTGGTCACAGGTAGGGAGCGCATCTCCCTCCCTTTCCTCTACTTCATCCTGTTTATCTATACTCTGTCTCCTGGGCAGACTTCAGAGCAACAGCCCCACTCCTTCACAGATAATCCATCAATAACTGTTACGGCCTGTCTCACCTTAAAAGCCCTGCCTCTTCCAGCCATTAGTTCATGTCTGTATGTGTTTGTGTGCATGTGCCTTTACGCGGATCTCTGAGAACGATGAATGAAAGACAGACAAAGAAAGAAAGAAAGAAAGAAAGAAAGAAAGAAAGAAAATGAAATCATATATGCTCATAAAAGGAGCCCTGTGGAAAAATCACTGAAGTGAAGAAGAGAGGCAATGGGTAATTAACCCCTGTCCCCCCCCTCCCCCAATCTCTCTGGTGTTTTAAGTGTGTCGTGTGTCTCATTGCACGTAGCACATCCAGCGGAGCATTGAACTGAAGTTCAACTCTATAAAGGACCACTGTGGAGCTATGCTAGTGTAGAGTCCCTGCCGAGCTCTTCGCTCTCTCTCTCTCTCTCTCTCTCACATAAACTCCTCCATACACACACACACGCACACACACACACACACGCAGACTTTGCTCAAAGAGAACAAGGCTATCCTTTAAAACAGAATATGAGATAACACTGCCAGCCTAAGGAATACACAGCCTTGTCACACCAGGCCAGGCAGTCCTGCTGTGCCTCTTAGCAGTGACCTGTTATAATATTTTCTTATATAACAGTCTTAACAAAGTAAAACAATGTTACAGATTGAAGAACTACTTGTCTTGTCTGCTCATCTGTCATAAGGTGCAGCATTTACCCAGCATGACTGAGGATAAGCAGCATAAACAACAAACAACCTCAAAAACATAAAAACAACATGCTTCAAGACCTGGGATAAAACTCCAAAATACAACACATGTTGGTTGAAGTTGCAGAAGACTTTTTTTTTCCAGTGGAAATGCGATGTAATAAATGAGGAGAAAAAATGCTAAGAGGGAGGAAGAAGAAGAAGAAGAAGAAGAAGAAGAAGGGAAAAAAGCAGAAGACAGCCATGTGAGCAAAAGCAGAATTAATAAGCTATTTTGGAAAGTTACTGTGTATGGCACAGGTCCCCAGAAGATCCTAATGCTCAAATTAAATTATGGTTATTAGCCGTGGTGCAAAGCACGGATGAAGGCTCAAATCGGAATGCAGAGCAGAAATTTTGGCTGTCGGCATGGACTGTTCTCATTAATATTCAAACTCTGCACTGGCAACCGAGGAGTCCTCTCAAACTCAAGCACAACAATGGTACTCCAGGTCAGAAATGCAGTACGATGGAAGATGTCACTTTTTTTTAAATAAATAAGCTCTACTGTCCTGTTGAACCTGGTTGGAGTCCATAGGGTCACAATCAGCTTTTCACCCATACACCACTCAGGGACCCTCCATCCCCAGAGTCTGGCAAATTTTGGATAAATAGGTGCAACTAGACACCATCGGTTACTACAGGATCTTTTACTTAAAATGATTATTTGTTTGTTTGTGTCTGAGTGACTGATACGTGGATGAGCTGTCTTACTGGCTGACAGGCACAGTGAGAGTGTTAAGACTGTTTGATGCATTTTCCCTGGTCTAAGATGAGACATAATGTGTCTGCAGCCACTTGTGTCGATGATTTTACAGATTTGATTACAAGCCAATTTAAATACGAGTTTTGGGTGTTCACTTGAGCCCAGTAAGACTGGATCTTGAATCAGATCTAAACTGGGCGACATTGTAATGCCAGTTTTAAGTGGGGACAAAGACAGCCCTCTTTGCATGTGCTACACTAACACTCTTAGGATTAACATTACCCACGTTGACTCAACTTGTCTTCCAACTTTTACACTCATCTACGTGTCCATACTCACTACTCACATAACTAAGGCCCAATTAGGTCAGATCAGAAACTCTGCTGGAGCACTGGACGAGGCTACGGAGGATACACGAGTTCTTATCCACTGTTTACCAAGGAGTTTGTTATCCATGTTGCCTCTGGCCATGTGATGCTCACCTCTGTCATGCCATTAGAATGGAAGTCATTGGGATGGGCTGCGGACTGTGTGGTACTGGGCGATGTTGTCCAGGACTGTGGATAAGTATGGCCAAGGGGCAGATGAATAATGCAACCAGGTCAGCTCTACCCTCTTTCTCTTTTCGCTTCATCTTAACCAAGACCGCAGTTCTCTGAGTTCTCCGGCTCTTTCTTTAAGCTCATTGCTATGCCAATCTTGTCTGGCTCCTGGCTGTGAATCCACAGATTTAACAGAGAGTGTTGGAAAACTTTCTTTCTCACTGAGACTTTTCTTTCTTTCTTTCTTTCTTTCTTTCTTTCTTTCTTTCTTTCTTTCTTTCTCTCTGTCCGATGGTATTCATTGCTCTCTCTCCCTCTCTCTCTCTCTCTCTCTCTCTCTTTTTCTGTCTTTATCCTTCAGGCAGCCATGATGGAGAGATTATTGTTTGGAACAACAGCACTGAGAATGCCTTGCGCAAGCTGCGTCCAGATGGCAACCACAGCCTAATGTCCAAATTTGGTCAGTACCAGAGCCAACAGACACAGCCATGTTTTTGCATTATGTACTTAAAGCCACCCCCACACATGGGAATCCAAACCACACATGGGAATCCATTCATTTCTCAGACTTCTTACGTGATGAAGACACAGTAAACTTGATGGTTGTTTATTAAGTCATTAGCGTCCACTCTGATTACTCTGTAATCATCTCTGAAACATTTCCCTTAGATGAGGTAAGTTCATAATGATGGCTGTCTGGTTGGTCCTCATAGCAGATCGCACCCTGCTGAAGACCAAGGCTCTACCCTCAGCATCTAGATGCTCACCTTCAGGTTCTGAGTGTTCTCTGCTCTCCGCTGCCATCTCTGGTGAGAAAGACACGGTCAACAGACTTTGCTTCATTGGGAATCGTAAGGAGGTGGCTCTGACAGGTAGGATGAAAACAGTCTGGGTGTTGGCTGGGCCCAGAGTACCATAGAAGGTGATGGGTTGAACAGACAGTCAGAAAAAGACCGTTTCATAATGAATGAATGATCATACCAATTCCATTTACAGTATTTCCGTGAACAATGACAGAGTTGCAAAAAATCTGAATGCTTTCCTGGAGTGTAGCCTTGAATAGAACTATGCTGAAAACCAGTAAACTCCAAAGCTAATGATGCATGTTTTTCACCTATAGAGTTCCAGAGCTCTGCTCAGGTGTTTCTTTTCTTTTTTGTTATAATTTTACATTTGAACCATAATGTGCATATTCCTATTATCCCCACTGGGCCATTCTACATGATTTCCTCCTTAGCTTTGCATGTGCTCTAGCTTTTCAGTAGCAATGTTTTTTTATCCTCCATATCCGACTGCAATGTGTTCAATAAGTAATGGTTTCTTTTGTGATTTCACTTCGGAGTTGTGCTTGTTGGACCGTTGGCGCTATGTTCACAGGTGGAGCCGATCTCGTGTCAGGTGGGAGGTCCGGACTGATCCGGTTCTGGAACACAGCACATAGTTCTCTGGTGGCTGAATTTGTTGCCCACAAACACTCAGAATCTGTCATTTTTACCGTGGATGGAAGTGGGTGTTACCTTGTGACTGGAGATATGAATGGAGAGGTGAAGATATGGGACATACAGGTGAGAGTGAGAGAGAGAGAGAGAGAGAGAGAGCGCAATGTATACCGAATACCACAGGACATGGATAAATAGAAAGGAGGATAAGAAATACCTGAGGTTTCAATCATTGGAGTAAATGAAGCTCTGCTTGAAAATGAGAAGAGCACAGCAGTACAGTAACTGGACAAGGGCTGCAGACATGAAGACAAATATAACAGGGAGCTGTGCCAATGTGTTTGAGAAAGAGGGAGACAGTGAGAAACTTCACTGACCCCTCTGTTAAACCTTAAACAGGATTTTTACTCAAATCCCTGCATTCCTGTCTTTAGGGCCTCTAAAATGCATAATAGTTCTTGATGACAGAGGCAATGTATTTCCCCTCCCCCAGCCCAGTAGACCAAAGCACCCCAATGTCCTTGGGAAGCAAAGCAACCCTGACAGATCAACTAGGTGATCGATAACTTCAGAAGAAGGCCTTTGTCAGATACCTCATAACTCCAACTCAAAATATTGCCGTTTGCCCATGCAATGAGGATGGATTGAACGCTGCTTGTCATTTTCACCGCTTTAGTAACTCACAATAATTTGCAGCGATGTATTCGAGCATTTGAATGTTCTTCTTGTCTGACGTAATTGCCTCCACAGGCTCAGTAATGGATAGATATGGCTTCTCTTGGAGGGAATGCACAGTATCCTTCAGTGCTTTTGTGTTCTCAGCCATTTTTCATGAAATTAGTGTTTGAAACTGTGTTAGCCCTTAAAAATGAGTTTTCTTGCACTTGTACAGAAGGTCATTGTGTGTGGTTTTAACTGGTGCCGAGGACCCAGTTCTTCTGAGGCCCATATGTGTGTGTCAGGATGTTGTTAATGCGACACTGACGTTCATTTTTTGACTCAAACCAGTGTAGGTGCAGTAGAGACCAGTTGAACCCATATCCTGGTGGTGGGGACAGGTCTGCCTTTTGCTTCAACCCTAGAGGATCTTTTGATTTAAAAGAATCTTCCATGATTCGCTCAACTACACTTTATTTGGAACTACATTTTATTTTAAGGATGCAGAAGAAGCTATGCAAATGTCATTCTTGTAAGCTATGGCAGTCCTTTTCATAACTCATAAAACAGTTATCATGTTATCGTCTTCCAGGTCAGAACTTTTCTCCAAAAAAGAGACTGGTTTTGAAACTTGTATGTAGGTGTAGCGCGGTGAGGAAAATGTATTTTAGATACATTAATGTTAAGTAATTAGTAGGAAATTTAAAGTTGATATAGTTCTTAGTTATTCATTAGAATTAGTTCATTCATTTGCATTAAGAGAATTCATGCAATAAGTTTAGATTATGTATTTGCCTAGAAAGTTCGATTGGGTCATTAATGGGAATTCTGGGATATGTATTTCATGTGTGTATGTATATGTGTTCCAAGTTCTGATTAATATTTGTTCTGATGTACTGATTTTATATGTTGTGTGAATGTATAAAATGTAGTATTTTTGTTATTTCAGTGTAGAAATATAGTTTATAATTAGTAGAGTTAATACCTATGACGTCAGAGGTCATGGAAGAGAGGAGAGAGAGAAGAAAGGCAGAGAGAGAGAAGAGCAGGTGCGCCATTGCGATAGAGAGCCTGAGTTTTGTACAGTATAAATGTATAACGTGAACAACGTTGTAATTCTCGAATACTGCCTTTTAGTCTTTGGGTACTCGAACAGAATACCCATAAAGAGCAAGAAAGATAGTAGCGTGTTTTGTTGTTGGTAAGAATTAAGTCGACGGAGCCTTGCCGTTTAGCTTAACCTGTTGAGGATTGCTACGGAGGACTTTGCTGCTACTCGCGGAAAGACTGCTTCGGGATTTTGGATCTTTGCGGGATTTTGGTGCTTGTTGCTGTTGCTACGTGGGACATGCAGACATTGTCGGACCGGTAAACCACCCGAGACTGTGCTGGAATAAGGTACTGTGTGTGTTTTTTTCCTTTTTGCTCGTTACCGAGTGAAGCGGCCATTTTGTGCTGGGCCACAGCGAACCCGAGCAACGACTCAGGCCTGCAACGGTTTTGTTTAGAGTCAATTGCCGGCTTAGGTCTAATCAGTGTGTGTGTGAGTCCGCGGCGTGTGAATGTGTTAATGAATGTTATGCTCATGTATTGTGTTGCTGAAAAATGTTATTACTTGTGATCATTGCTAAGGTATTGACGAATACTTGTTTTTTTCACTGAGTGAATTTTGTTTAATAGTTCTGTAATACCAAATTTGATTGCTTGTGAATATTTTGGTTGTGCTGACGTATATTTTTTCAATAAGTAAATTGTTTTGTGTTTAAATTTAAATCATTCGGTTTCTGGAGTTTATTGTTAAGTAAAGAACAAGAGTTTGGGGTTAGAAATTTACCATTTAAATTAACAGTGGCATATAAATTAATTTCTAGGAGTAATACAAGAACCCAGGACGCCCTTTTAGCATCAGGTGTAGGGTCTAGGGGCGTTACACAGGTGTGTGGAAAACTGTTTTGTAACTAATTCAATAAGGTTGAGGAGCAGCCTGGCCACTGGCAGTATTTGTCAGTCTTAGCAGCTCATTCAGAGTTTAAACAAGCAAGCATTTTGCAGACTCTAGCCTGCATACAGCTGCCTTGATTAACTAACTAAAACTTCATGTCAAGCAGGCTAACCAGTTACCTCTGTCTGATGAATGTTTAACAGGACCTGTGGATTCTTCTCCACTCAGGACTATTGTCTCCAGCCCAGTGAGGGTGTAACCAACCATATGCCGAATCTGTTGTCCAGTCTCCAGCCCCACACAGACTGTGTCACCGACCTGGAAACATGTGTTCATGATGACTGTCTGTACCTGCTCTCAGCCTCTGCTGACTGTTGTGTAACGCTTAGCTACCTGAGTGGATCCATTGTGGGAATCTTTGGACAGGTGATGTTTAGCAATGCAACCAAACAAACAAATGCTAATGGATTGCAAACACAAGTGCATCCACAAATGAGTCTTTTCTTCAGCATGGAATGCTTCACATTTACAAATTTGCAGAACTGCACAGACCTTTGGCTTCATGATGTATGGATTTTGATCACATCTTACAACCCAGAGACAATGTTACTGTACAAAACTCAGATAGAGACTTGGGAAAATTAAGCTCTGAAAGAGCTAACCCACAGTCAATATATATACATCCCTCTCTGTCAGACTTTGCCCTATTCTAACATACAGTTGTGTTTTGTGCTGACTGAGATGCTGAGGAACAGGTTACTAGTTGAATTGATTGTATTAAGATGGGGCAGGAACATCTCGGTAGTGGTTAGAGACTAGCAGTGCATTGAGACTTACAGAGGCCTATGGAAAATCTGTTTGCATGTCGCTCACAGTGCATGCATGTGCTGCAGGCGGTTAAATTAGAGGCAAACTCGAAATCCAAATATTTTCCAGATGTCATTATAAGAAGAGTGTTTCTGGGGGGGAAAATGCACATACGCCTTGCTGTAGCTCAAGGCTGTTTGCTAAGTTTCTCCCACATCTCGCTCATAGCCTTAGGGTATGGGATTTCATTGCTGTTGGCGTTGAACCATGTTCACTATGTACAGATAGCTCTCTGAATGCTTTTTAATCCCTATACCAGCAGAAGGAACACTGGTGCCTGGGTGAGATGGGGTGTCCTCAGCCAACAGAAGAGCATGTGGGGAACATGGAACCACCAGAGGAGACAATGCCATGCCCACAGCCTCCAGAGACCATCACTGAACACAGTTCCCCGACACTGAATGGATCAGAGACCTCACAGAGTGCAAGAGAGACCAACTGGGTTGATGAAGAGTACGTTGTACAGAAAGACAGAGCGGGAGAGAGAGAGCAAGAGAGAGAGAGAGAGTGTGTGTGTGTGTGAGAGAGAGAGAGAGAGAGAGAGAGAGAGAATTATTATTTGAATGAAATGACTTTCTCACAAACACAGCACTATGATTACTTCCATTAGTATCCACTGTTTGTTCAGCACTAGCAAGAATTGTTTTCTGCCTGACAGCCCCCGTTCCACATGTCCAATGATTTAGAAAATTCATTACTGTTCCATTAAGAGGTAAAATGGTGAACCTGAAACTTTTTCATCAACATAGCAGGCTACCAGCATAGTTATCATTACCATCTGAGGTCTTCAGGATGGTGTGGGGGTTTGGGGATAATCAAATTCAGTGTTTGTGGTAAGAAATATGACGGCTACATTCACTAAAAGTCAAGGCAAAATTCACCACAGAGTTGAGATGAAAGGATGAGTTGGGGTTTTGGGGTTCGACCAAGTTTTGCGCTGATTAAAAATACAGTGCATACAACAAGAATGATCCTCCAAAAATGATTATTAATCAGCTTCTGCCATGGTTTGGCTGAAGTTGTCTGTAATCTGTAATATTTCAAGAGAAGTATAGAGGTCATAGAGATCATCTCAGAGATCGGTCAAACATTTACAAGGTCAATATCATTTGGTGTTCCTTAGGCCATGCTTTGTTGATTGTGTATGCAGTCACTTATGATGTCGGTGATGTTCTAGAGTGTTCTTTACCACAAAATGCACTTACAAGTTCACTGAGACTGAAATGGAATATTCTGCCTTGCTGAGAAAGGCGATTTGACATTCTTTCCTTTTTTGGGAGGTGGTATTTTTCCATGATTTTTGTGACTGGTACGAGATGTACTGAGACTGGACCAAATTGGACTTCATTTCGAGATGAAAGGATAAGATTACAGTTTAATGGAGAGCTATTACAACACGTCAGTGAATCCCTGCGCTGAGTGGACTCAAGTCTCTATCTTTACATCTATAAAAAACAGAAGCTCCCAGTGGAGGACTCTCTAGATGAGTGGGTCACAGCTTCAGCTGGATTGACAGACCAGCAGCTCACCTCTTGCACCTCTGTCACCATGGCAACCGCCATGCTTCATAAGCATGGGAGGTAGCGAGACAGCCGGAAGCTTATCGGCAGCTTAGTAAAAGGCTAGCAGGTGATTCAGAAGAAAAGCAAAAAAGAAAAGTCAGACTTGTGAGGAAAGAGTCCTATTGCAGTTAGCATATGTATACTGGATGCCAGATTTACTGTTTAAACTTCTGCATGTCAATGCCATATGATTCACCAGAAATCAAATCGTGACTGAGAGATTACTAGTGCCCTGGTTACCGACCATGCCGGTTCAGCACATGCTAAAACATATGCATTAGCTAAAACATAGCCCACATTAGCTAACTGCTGGTTTCAAGTTTAACTGTAGAGTTCACAGGGATGAGCTGGAGATGCTTTTGCCCAATTTACAGCAATATGGTGATTTGTAGTTTCTGGGAGGGGATGCTCAGTTTCATTTGGATGTTTGTTAGCTATGGAGAACAGAGGTGTTTTAGTGCTCCACTCTCATTATGCATGCAAAACAAAATTTCAAAGGGGAAAAAATTCTGCTGTGCAAAAACAGCTCAATAGAACTCAGTGTGTTAACTAATCAATGGGTGTTTACTGCCTGCTCACTGCAAGAACAAACTGTACAGTCCTATTCTTTTGTCTCCCAGGCAACCCAGCATCCACAGTGCCAATGTCCTGGGCAGAAGTGGACTTGTGTGGAGATACAGAGAGGGGCGCAGCTTAAAGGAGTGTCACAGCAAATGTTCCAGGAGAGGCTACACACGGCACACTGTTATTGGTCAGCTGCCTTGGCTTCCATATCATTCATGCTGTCTTCCCTCCATATACCTTAACATTTGTCCTTTTGGGTATTTTGTCTACTTTTTCCCTTCTCTGTATTCTTTTAATGTCAAGATCTCTCTGTCTCTCTGTCTGCCATTCTCTCTCTGTCTCTCTCCCTCTCTCTCTCTCCTCCTCCTCCTCTCTCTCTCCTCTCCCTCTTTCCCTCTCTGCCCCCCCCCCCCCCCACACACACACACACATTCTTATCTTGAACTAGTTATTTTGCTGCTATTTCTTAGGTGTATTTAGTGAGATGAAAATTGATGAACTGGAGGCAGTGGGGGACCTGCATAAGCCAGACTTTATGATCAATCCTCATTTGTATTTTGGCAAGATGTGGGACTCCTCCAGTCCAACGCCTCTACCCTTGCCGACTGCCTCTCTGGAAAGTAAGACCCTACACTTCAAACGTTAAATGCTTCAAATGTAGACCTACTTTAAAAATGACTGGATGATGAAATGGAACAGAAGAAGAGGCCCAGTCACATTGATCTCTGCATTACAGACTACCGTCAGCTCTCTGTATTTAACCCAACCTAACACTGAATAAACATTTGTGCTCCCTTTTCAATACTATTCTGTTGTCTGTTGTATCAGAGAAAAGACGTTTCATCCCTCATTCTTTTGTCCTTTTGCTGTCACGAGCGTTTGGCAATGTTCCCATAGTGCTGATGACAGACTCTATGAGGAGCATGGAAAAGCTGCTTTTTTAACCCTTAAAGAATGTTACTCACGTTTTCAGACACATTCCGAGCTCCCTTTGGTGAGAGGAATTTCTTCACTGAGAAGTTCCTGAGACAGTCTGAGTTGGCGCAAGGCTCTCATGACCAATCAACGGAGGCCAAAATGACAAAGACCCACGGAGGGAGAGGCAAAAGTGTGAGGTATGTACATCAAGGCATCTTCTGAACTCTGTTCAAACACTTACATTGCAGTGTAAGATAAATGCCTGAACAAAGTTTATAAAAAAGTGATTTGATTTATACACCGGTTTTTATCTGAACATATCCATAAGGATCAGGTAGTCATTCCAGGGGAATTCCAGTCATTCCTGTGATAGACTTGTCACCTGTTTTTAGAGCGCTCATGTACAGTTTTTACTGATTGCTAACATGCATTGGTCAAAACTGAAATCACATTTTCAAAACTCTTCACACAGGCAGCGAAATAGAAGTCTATGTGGACCAAACTGTCAATCATTTTTCATTGCTTTCACACAAAATGCATTCAATGACCACATTTTCCAAAATCCATGAACTTTTTTCTCATTCATACTCCACCACCTGCAAAACACTATATGCAGCACATTTTTCAAATGCTAGCAGACTGTTTGCAAAACGGTTAAAAACACATTCAAAACAGAATGATGTAAATTTCGTGCATTTCGGCGGCAACCATATTGAAACATATAGAAAATCTTAGCAGAATATTTACAATAAAATGAAATAATAATTGTTCCAAACACAGCTGACTGCAATTTTAGCTGAGAGCCTACCCATGTGATGTTGATTACAACTTGTGGCCAAATGCAGGAGAGAGGGAGGACTGGAACCCTGACAGTACTGTACAGTATGAGTGATTGTACTATACATGTTGTTGATGGTGGCTTTCTTTTGTTTTGTTCTTTTTGTTTCAATTTTTTATTTTTCACAAGTATATGCAAAGATATAGAAAAAATAAAGGATATTGAAGCAAACTGCTGCATTTCTGATTCATTCTTGTTACATATACTTTAGTACAGTCAATAAAATGAAAAGTCATTATTCTTATTCTATAGTGAAATACTGATTTATGTGAAATATCATTCAAACTTCAGAAATAAAAGTTCATCATTTATGTAATGCTCCCTGTTGTTAGTGTTTTTAGGTCAGTGTGTTAAGAGTGACAATGTATGCTTTCTGAGTGAGAATTGTTGCCAGTGTTATGGTCGAACAAGCTTATTTTGAGACATGTATGAAGTGTTTTGCTGGTTTGGATGAGTTTTGGAGGTGACATTAACTGTTTGGCCAAGATGCATGTTGGTAATGCACACTATATGAAGAGTTTTGAAAAAGTGGCCCTTGACCTATGCTTGTTGAGAAAAACTGTAACATCTCACAGATTTCCAAAAAACCCTGAGCTGGAGGTGAATAAAAATGTCAGGAGCAAACTAGCAAAGAACTCAGCATTTCATTTAATAGTTTGTATAGTTTGCGGTGTATGTGTCAAAGAGTCAAAAGAGGTTTCTGATTTTAACCTTTCATGTCATATGGATACTTCTTTTTTCATTTTCTTACACAGAAAACATAAAACAAATGCTATGGCAGCTTCCAAATTTGAATGAAGACTGAAGAAGCGTGCCTCTCATTTTGGAGACTCAGCTGAATTGGCCTCTCTCGAGTCCTTCTCATACTTGTAAAAATTTGATATGTGTGCAGTTCCTCCTTCTACTCTTTTGTCTCCTTTGTTTCTCTATAATAATGGTCTCATTGTGCATAAAAGTGCTTTTATGTATTCCCAATGACAGATTTAAAAGAAAACCATTCTGTGAATCTGTATGTGGAGGAGCCAAAGGTGGTGCTCAATAAAAGTTCTGAAACTCTTTGCTAAATAAGTTTATTCCCTGTTCGTGAATAGTTTCACAGCATGCCTCTACATTGCTCTTTACCAGCATATGTATGTCAAGGTTTTTTCCACACCTCCCACCTTCAGAAAGGAAATGTTTGTCTCCCTGTTGGGCAAAATGTGTGTGTGTGTGTGTGTGTGTGTGTGTGTTTTATACAACTGTCCCCAGGGGATATTGAGCAAAGGATTCCTCAGTCAAATAACCTCAGCCAAAAGTCAAAACACACAGAAGAGCGAAGAACCATTCCCATTGGACAGTCTTGACTTTATGCTATAGCTATAGCTAAGCATGCTCGCTTGGAAACCATACCTCCTGGAATAACCCTCAGCTGTCAGTCTAGGCAGATCTAACAGCAGCCAATAGTATCAGTCTCTGTGAAATGCTATCAGACTGGCCTTGTGAACTGCAGGTCCTGGGGGGTGGAGTTGGGGGGGGTGAGGGGGTGGTAGTTGTTTGTGTGTTTGTGTGTGTGCTTGTGTGTGTGTGTGTGTGTGTGTGTGTGTGTGTGTGTATGAGTGCCCATTTCTCCCTCGCCCCAAGGTAAGGACAGCCACTTGAAAAGGCTTGTTATTCACCTTGCTGCATTTAGCAGTGCGTTTGAAGTGTGGAGGTGCTATAGTAATATGCTGTGTGGGCTGGCCGCTGAGTTTGTCAGCTCTTTTAGTGACATTTAGTCTCACACACAATTATGTGTGTAGCTCTTAAATGCCAGTTACAAAAAACAGCTCCTCCTGACTCACCGGGTAACAACAAAGAGCTGACAGAATGACGCAGATTGTGTGTGAGGACTAATTTTGTCCAATAAAACCATGTCTGAGGTGACCTCACTTACCAGTGGTGCAATGATATAAACCTAAAGGCTGAAGATGACGTGTGTTTCAGAAATAATACAATAAACTTTCAGCCTCTAATCTTCATAGTATCAACATTCCCAGGACAATGTTGTTCTCTGCAGGTGCCCAATCACGCTTGTGTCCGGAGGGCTGTGTTTATAACGAATGGGAGAGTCCAGAGGCAGAAGGCTATTTTACAGACAAGGTCTGTGATTCAGCCTCTTCTCATGAATCAGAGCAAAGATGAGGGGGATGGGAATAAAGTCTGTTTGGGGACAGAGGGAAAAGAGAGAGATACAGGCGTGAGACTGGAGTCCATAATGAACTTGAGTGCACTGTTCAGAACAGTGGAAAAATAAAGACACAGAGGTTGTATAATTGTGTTTTAACTCGTCTACGCTCGCTGCCTTTGCATTGGGTTCTCTGGATGTGTGCCAGGCATCGATGAGCAGAAATAAAGTGGAGTCGAGAAGCTCAGTGAACGAGATTGTTGGGTCTGCTGAGCAGCGGTTCCAGACGCTCCATCACCGGCTGTTCCCAAGGTGACGGCCTTGGAGAGATGGAGTTATTGATGAGGTCTTTGGATGCGGGGCGGGCGTAATCTTCCACGCCTGCTGCAGGAGGTCCTACAGAATGTTCCACGTTGACTTTACACAGAGCAACAACCAGCGGGTGGAGTCAATTAAAATTAGAGATATTAAAAAAAAGAGCCATAAGTGATGAGATGACAAACCAATTAGAGCAGCAGATTGTACGATTTTAATGATAATTTGAGCTCACTCTGTTGCTGTGGTTCGGGCTCATTTCTGCTAATTATCTGAGCAGATTCGAAGGTTACCATAGAAGCTGAATGACTTTTTGACACAAACTCAGATTTAAACTTTTTCTGTAGAGTCATTTCTGTCTGGAACGAGAAAAAAAAATCAATTTCATTTCAAAAAGATTTTAATAGAATGAGAATTTATTTCAGGAAAACTCAATTTAGTTTGGTTGTAACTTTTGATTACCTCACATTGGACAAAAAAAGGTTCAATGCTATAATTATATAATTTTAGATTGTTTTGGGCTCTCACTGTTTCTCTCTGGAGGTTTAGTTTCTAGAGATACATTTTATCTTCATCAAATGAACCTTTTTTTTCTTCTCTTTCTCTTTTCTCTTTTTACTGTGGCTGAAGGTCAAAGTCAATCCAAAACACCAAGACCGTGTCGCTTCTTTGCTTCTCTGGGATTAAGTCTCTTTTCCCTTTTTTCCCATGCAAGGTAATAGCTCCCACATTGGTCCAGAGCTAGTTTCTCTGAACCTAAAAGAACATGTTTTTCAGCCTTAGAACAGGTTTAGAACGCCCTAAACCAAAAATGTGATTGGTTTTACTGTAGTCTGATAAAAATAAACCTGATTCATCCAGCCAGACTCTTCAAGAATGCCTAAGTATTAAAACCAGGTTAGTTGCCTTAAGCCTGAGGGGAAAAACACCATCCAAAGTTTGTTACTCTGTTCTGATTGTTGACCGTAGATACGTTTGTGCATGTGCATGTGTGTGTGTGTGTGTGTGTGTGTGTGTGTGTGTGTTTTAGAGTACATCCTCCAATTCATTCAAGAATGCTGAGACTCTGTTGTCCTCCACATCTTACAAAGAGAGCAGTCAAATAGCACAAATTACCAGTGATGTGTTTGCCCACAAAGCGTACCAGCCGACCAGACAAGTCCACCTCCACCCGTGCTCACCAGTCCAACACATCGACTTCCTCCATCTATCCACGGCGGCCAGAGAGCTCATCTCCTGGGCAGAGGAGGAAATGAACAGTAATCTCATTAGAAAGACTTGTTTTCACACAGAGTCAGCCTCTGGTCAGAGACAGGCAACTTTTCTCGGGGCATTTTTTTTGTCATTTTTGTTATGAAGAGTTGAGGTGCAACATTTGCAACAGGGTTTTAAGTATGGGCTTTTTTCCCCTCCCCTGTCTGCAAGTGTCTTTTCAATGGGTCTTATGTGTGTGGACGGCTTTTTACAGTGGATGCTCATGATAACCATGGACGTCATTATCATTAATCTGATCTGTGCCGCACATGCTCAGCTGTGACCCGGTTATCCTGAAATAGCACCAGGCAATGCACAGAGACAGCAAAAAAGAATGAAAAAAAGGGAAAAACAACTACTGTATCAATTTGAAATTCAAATGAGGCACGACAAATTATTCCGGTCCAAAATTCCCAATTAATTTTTATTCACACAGTGGATAATGTGAGGCTGAATGCCATCTCCAGCTAAACACAGAGGGCTAAAGGAGCCGATGCAGAGGAGCACCACGGGCCCCAGAGCCTGTGGCCCCATTAGCATTTCAAATTGAGTTATATGGTTAAATATGCACTCTTATTGCTCCTGCTGCCATTTACAAAGGCACAGCAAAGCTTTATCTGTTTTTTTTTTCAGTGTGAAAGAAAGAAAGAAAAAAATGTTCTAATACAATGAACAATGTAGGTCATAATGGAATTTGTTTTGTTTTGAGGCAAAGTAGAGCCAGGGTTATTTGTTGCAGGTAGAAGTTATTTTCAGTGTTGCATAAAACAAACAAGAGCAAACTTTTGCTCACCTCTCCTCCCCCCTCCCCCATCCCAAATTATGCTGAGGGAACATTTCGTGGCATAACACCTCTCCCATGAATTCACTGAAAGTGATCTTCTGAATCGTTTTCCTCCACAAACTCTCTGGCGGTGGCTAATCTGAGCCGATAAGCAGGATGTGCTGTCAGAGCCTGGGAGATGCACAGAGACGGCCAGGCCTGGAAGTGTACAGTCATGTACTGTTTTTGCTACTATATTACCGTGACATCAGAGATAATATTTTAATGTCTGCTCTCTCTAATTCCTCTAAGTGCTGAGATAAGACACCATTACTGTAGTTATTATTATTAAGAGATTTTCATCTTGGATGATTTGGCGGATGAGCAAAACGATTTAATTGAATCTGGGGCCAGATGAGGAGCAGTAAAAGCTGAGTGGGCTGAAATGAATGGGGAAACATAAAGAGAGCGATAACGGGGGGAGGAGAGAAACAGTTATTTTAATTTGCCTGGTCCTACCAGAGAAATGATTGCTAGTTACTGAAATGCTTCGCCCAACATTGCTGTTTTTCTCTCTTAGTGGTACAGGTTAGTGTTGAGCATGAGGTGTGGGCGGGGCAGGGTTTCAGTCTGCGCTGTGGCATCAGAACGTGGGTACAGCCCTGAGAGAAGACCCAGAGAGATCTCAGTCAGACCAGCTTAGCTTCTACCACCTTCTGTATCCAAGCCGGAACATGGTTCTGCAGCCACCCTCCGTAACTAAATGAAATACCATTCTTCTGTTTCAGCTGCTTTCTACTATTTTTTTTAATAAAATGTGGTCATAGTGATATTTTTTAGTACTTTCTCTCAACTTTGGAATGCTCTGTGACCCATGACCTCTGTGAAGTCCCACTTTCACTCCACTCTCATTCCCACCTTCTGCGTGGGCTGGCTATGTATAATGCAGTGTAACTCTCTCTTATACATACACTAGTGTATCAGCCCTATGTGTGGGCTGGCTGTGTATAATGCAGTGTAACTCTCTCTTATACATACACTAGTGTATCAGTTCTATGTGTGGGCTGGCTGTGTATAATGCAGTGTAACTCTCTCTTGTACATACACTAGTGTATCAGCCCTATGTGTGGGCTGGCTGTGTATAATGCAGTGTAACTCTCTCTTCTACATACACCAGTGCATCAGTTCTATGTGTGGGCTGGCTGTGTATAATGCAGTGTGACTCTCTCTTATACATACACTAGTGTATCAGCTCTATGTGTGGGCTGGCTGTGTATAATGCAGTGTGACTCTCTCTTATACATACACTAGTGTATCAGTTCTATGTGTGCGCTGGCTGTGTATAATGCAGTGTAACTCTCTCTTGTACATACACTAGTGTATCAGTTCTATGTGTGGGCTGGCTGTGTATAATGCAGTGTAACTCTCTCTTATACATACACTAGTGTATCAGTTCTATGTGTGGGCTGGCTGTGTATAATGCAGTGTAACTCTCTCTTATACATACACTAGTGTATCAGCCCTATGTGTGGGCTGGCTGTGTATAATGCAGTGTAACTCTCTCTTATACATACACTAGTGTATCAGTTCTATGTGTGGGCTGGCTGTGTATAATGCAGTGTAACTCTCTCTTATATATACACCAGTGTATCAGGGTCTGAGGACAAATACTGCTGTATGAGATTGGATTGGCCTTCATATGATAGTTCCACCATTCTCTCTTGTTTTCTTTCTCTCTCTCAGTCTTTCTCTTTCCCTCTCTCTCACTCACACACACACACACACACACACACACACACACACACACATACACGCATGTACAAACGCACATGGTGGACCTTGTCACCTCATTCTTGAATCATTAACTAAAACGTATTTTAATATATGCAAATGTCACAATGAACTGCTTCACTGTTCTTGATTTCAATACGGATGACACTCATTTGCATTTGTTTGTTGCTATAATGTTGTTATAATTGCAGTCTGATTAAGAGCAAATCATTTCTCTTAGCTTGATAATAGGGACATGAAGATTTCCATTTTTCGTTCTTTTTTTTTTTTTTTTTACTGATGTACAGCTTTCAGACACTTGTTGATTAGAGGAATTAGTATTGTCACGTTGTCCTCTCTCCATGTGTGTATGCGTGCGTGCGCGTGTGTGTATGTGTGCGCGTGCATGCGTGTGCTTCTGTGTGTGTGTGTGTGTGTGTGTGTGCGCGTGCATGCGTGTGCTTCTGTGTGTGTGTGATTGCATGCGTGTGTGTGTGTATGTGTATGTGTGCGTGTGCGTGCTTGTGTGTGTACGTGTATGTCTCTGTGTGTCTGTGCGAGTGAGTGGGAATGCTGTCTCTCTCTTGAGGTTCCTGAGGTGAAGGGAGGGAGGGGTTTTTTCTCTGCTGCTTGGTGTGGACTGCAGCCAGTAGAGAGAACGTACACTCTTGTTCACAGCTGTCTGTCTCACACAGCCAGGGGAGACCTGTCTGCCCAGGTAGGTCATTGAACACCACAGATGTATACAAGGACATAACACATACACATCTGCTCCTCCTCCTCACATGCCCATGCACACACACATACACGCACACATGCTCATGTGCACACACATACACACAGTGTCAATCCTGAGTTGAAACAAAGGCATGCAGGACAGTGGGCCCCCAGGACTGGAACTGAGAATCACTGTTAGGGTTAATCTGCAAGAGTAGGTCTTTCACACACTCTGTTAGAGTAAGTCTGTTAGAATAAGTCTGGTAGAATAAATCTATTAAAATAAGTCTGTTATACAGGGTAAGTCGGTTAGAATAAGTCTGTTATACAGGGTTAGTCAGCTAGCATAAATCTGTTAAGATCACACAGAGGCAAAAACTCACCAGAGCACTGAAAAAACAGACAGATCACAGGGAGGGAGAGAGGGAGAGAGGGAGAGAGGGAGAGAGGGAGAGAGGGAGTGAGGAGCGGGAAGGGGAGAGGAAGAGACGAGATCATTGGAAAGAAGGTTTATATCTCCTTTTGTGTCTTTGACACACACTTCTAGTGGAGGTAACAAGATCTGACATTCATCTTTTTTTCTTTTCTCTTCTTAAAGCGCTTTCCTTTTTTTTTCTCTGAGATAAGAAAGAGAGGGTTTCCCCAGATGCTGACTGAGTGGTGCGGCGATTTGCACAGATAAATACACAGAGAGAAAATTGAATCTGTAAAGCTACCGTTTGGGGGAAATCTGACAGGAAAGACATGTCAAAAGAGCTTCAGAACCGCCTCTCCTACGTCTCAATACAGACCTATAGGGATGCCGGAGAGAGAGGGTAGAGATTCATGGATGAGGGAGAAAGGGGAAAACCTCTTTATAAACAATAAAAAAACAAAAAAACAAAACAAAACGAGAACAAGAAAAATCAACAGTATAACCAAATCACTCTTAAGCTACTGCTCAGAAGGGGTTTCAGCGCACTGTGAACTTTTTCTCAAGCCACATGTAAAGTCTGAGGGAGAATGACTTATCACTAGGTTATATTTATTATTTAAACTACTTAAATGTGTATTAGTTTTATGAAGCCATTGTTGGTGATGTTAATGTTTTTGGTGCATCACATGTAGGGAAAATTCCCCCACACAGTTCAGAGTTCTGCTTACATGTTTGAGTGCTGGTTTAACAGTCTAACCTACAAGAATTCCACAGATAGAAACGAATGTTAAGAATATCAAGACAGCCATTTCCTCTTGTGTAAGACCTTCAGACTGCAGTCTCTAAGAGGAGCATCATGGAGAGTCATTTGAAGAGCATCATTAATGTGCTAACCATCACTGAGGTCTTTTAACATGCCTCTGACTTATCTGGCACGTCAGCTGCTGAGAACTAATTGTTGCTAAGGAAACCAGGTAGTGAGATTGATCAGGTAAATGTGTCGTAAAAATGTACAGGGCAAACAATACCTGCAGTGTTATTCACACCAATGATTTACTGCCCTGAGGGTATGAACTATATCTGATGGTGTCACGTTTGATGATTTGCATCCATAACTCATCCTCATTTACATCTTGCTCTAACAGATGTCGCCGTCTCTTCATGATGGGCTGGGATGTTTACTGAAAAAAGCAGTTACAAATGACTTCATGCCAGAAACATGTCATTTCATAAATATCATGGGTGAGCAAATGAACACACCACACAGACAAACATTCTCTCTCTCTCTCTCTCTCTCTCTCTCTCTCTCTCTCTCCCACTCTCTCTCTCCTACTCTCTCTCTCTCTCTCTTTATAAGAATGCCATGCTTGTAATTTGTAAAGGAAAATAAAGAAACGAAAGGTGTTTTGATTTTTTTTCTTTCATTAATCTCTCAAAGACGCCCCGTTGATACCTGAATTCTCTCTCTGATTATAACTGTCTTGGCCTGTTATCTTCAGTGCCTATTTCATAACACAGAGAAAAAGACAATGTCCCTTCTTTTCTATTTCCTTCTCAGTTTGGGACCAGCAGGGCTATTGGTCATGATTTCTTCCTTGTAAACTAATGACTTTCTACCCCATTAGCTGATTTTAGATCAAGCATTTTCCGTATCTTAACTATAACATAAATGTCACTACTCATCTCAGATCAGCAGTTAGTGGTTTATGCAAATCAATATGATAAATCACAGCTTAATGTTAACGCAATCCTTCTCTCGTTCATCATTCCTGCCTGAAATGTGGACACCCCCCATCTCCCTCCCCCTCCATCTCTCTCTTTTCCCCAGACACTGACAGCTGCAGGTGTCCTCAGTCATCCATCAGGCCTCTCTTCATGGTTGGCCATGAGGGAAGGGAGCCTGTGGCTTCGATGGACAATGTCTACTGTTACTTCAGAGTAATGCCTTCCCAATGTCTTACCTCTTATGTTTCGAATTATTATTACTTTTTGTCTATGTAATGTGTAAGGTAATGCAATCTTTTTTTTTTAAAAAAAAAATGAGTGGTGATATGATGTAAATATTGGGATTTATGCCATTTATAATAACAGTTCAAAATACAGTCCATTTTCAATTTGAGGGACACCTGCATAATTATCTTGCAAAATGTATATTTCAGAAGTGAAATCGAGTTACACATACACACACACTCACACACACACACATGCACATATCACACAGACACTCACTGAGGGATGTATGGTCTTCCCAGTCTGACAGAACATTTTTATCAATTTGATGTGGAGGAAAGAGCAGAAAGACAGAGACTAATGACGATGCCAGGCCCTTGTAAGACCCTGGATG
Organism: Chanos chanos; assembly: GCF_902362185.1. Taxonomy (NCBI): domain Eukaryota; kingdom Metazoa; phylum Chordata; class Actinopteri; order Gonorynchiformes; family Chanidae; genus Chanos; species Chanos chanos. The sequence continues at coordinate 29,004,461 of NC_044496.1, forward strand.
GATTATGTCCTCCCTCTCTCTCTCTCTCTCTCTCTCTCTCTCTCTCTCTCTCTCTCTCTCTCTCTCTGTCTCTGTCTCTGTGTGTGTATGTGTGTTTTATGCTCCTCTGATGCTGCAGCCATCGTGCTTGCTCAAGGTCATCTGTTCATCATTGCATACAAGGTTAAACTGGTTAGCTGACTACACTCTCTCTCTCTCTCTCTCTCTTTCTCTCTCTCTCTCTCTTTCTGTCTCTCTCTCTTTATACCCATACACTGACACCTCACATGTTCATTTACATTTACAGTGTCTTTCACTATAATAAATTATAAATGCTACTTTGTGCTAACTCAGATATATGTGTGTGTGTTGCACTGCTGAGGATTTTCCTCTTGTTCTAATCCAGTACACCCAGTTTTCTCATGATCAGCTCTGGTTGAATAAAGAGCATTTCTGTAGGCTTACCTTGCAGGAGGTGTGTTTCTCACTCCTGTTGACTAGCAGCATACCATAAATCTCATTAAAGTTTCAGCAAACTCAGACAGGATCACAGCAGTGATGGGACAATGACCTGCCATGAGAAAGCTGTGTCTTCCACTCTGAATATCAGTTCACCAGCTTCGCTTCTTGAACCATTCAGCAGTGACTGCCACTGCCTCTTCCTCCTCTCCTTCTCCTTTTCTTTGATGAAAAAGGGAGCCTGAATGCAATGTCACTCTGTTGCCCATGGCTACAGCCACAGATATAACATCCCTCACTAATATCCCACTCTGGTCAATTTTTCAGGGAAGGGGTGAATGCAAGGCTATGCATACAAACATTGTCCTCTGTCCCTCTCCTGTCCTTCTCTCTGTCCCAATATATTCTCCTTTTGGAGGCTGTACTCTTCACAAGGAGCCATGAGTCCATTAATAACTGGGGTGTTTTATCAGAGTGGTCTGTTTTTTTGCTGGTCTGTTGGTTTATCTGATCTTTGGTCTGCTTGGTGCCCCTCTTACCTCCATACACAGAATGAGGGGGTCTGAGAGGTGTACTAGTGGTTACAGTGCTGAAAGAGAAAAAGAGACTGAAAAACTGAAGAAGACTGAAAAACACAACTTCTTCTCCTTCTCCTTCTCTCTCTCTCAGTTTCTCTTTCTCTCTCTGTCCATATCTCTGTCTAACCAAGCTAATAATGCAGGGTCTGTCTTTGTTAATCAGCCCATCACCTGGCATTTTGGCTAGTCTTCCACAGAATTAAAAGTCTTTAAGCTCCAGCTGCCATGACAGAGACAAAATGACCAGCCAATGCTAATCTGAGCCTGTGTGATTACACAGGCCCATAGATACAGAGACAAGGTGTGTTTAGGGGCCATGGAATGTCGAAAACTCATCTGTATTGAAAGAGAAACTCAGCGGGGGTTGGTAATGAGTAGATGTTTTAGGTGTGGTGTAATTGTAAATGAGGTTGTTTGATGTGGGGAATGATTAAAAGCCACAGGTGTCTGCCTGTAGAAGACAAAGAGCGCGTTGTGTTCCGGCTGAAGAAACATTTGGATCTGTTTACTGTTTGTGGGAAGAGGGTGAGGTGAGGGGTGTGCATTGGATAAGTTGTTGCCAGAGCTTGTAATTAAATCCATAAACACTATCACATCAAACACTGGACAAGGATCATGTTTCAACTTGTTCCCAGAGCAGGCTTCACAAGGTAAAGATTGGACTACAATTCGTAATAGAGGATTTAAGAGATTAGCATAAGAAGATTACAATGCTGCATTGCATCAGAGCAGCTGCAGTCTTTTAGATGTTTTAAATATCACAAGTGAAGGCATTTCGGTCACATACTAATCACACCAGGATAAGAATCAATGTTGAAGTAGCTAAGGACTGCAAACATTTTGTTTGGACTTCTTTTTTTCTTTATTGAAAGGAACCATCTCCTCTCAAAACCATTTTAAGCATAAATTGTATAACTCTCTCAGCAGTTATATACAGCGCAAAATCAATGTCACTGTCAGTGACCGGCTGAGAAAGCAACACATGAGCCAGTCAATGGTTTTGTCATTTGTTTTAAAGTGCAGAGTCTCATGGTCTGGAAAAGCTAGCCCTTAACTTGCAGGTGTGCTGTAACTGAATCTTTCCGTGGGTATGCTGCTATGTGCAGCTTTAATATTCTGGGTTTTCATTGAGCCAGCTGTGGTTGAATAAAGAGAATAAAGATCTACCTGTTTTCGTCAGAGAAGAGATCTTTCCCAACACAAGCACCTAAATCCGTGACCTTTGTCACGCCCCCAGGGAAACGGGTGGTGGGTTGGGGGTGTTGGAATCTACTGAATCATTTCACAGGTGAGGTGAAAAAAATGTCCTAAAGGAATATTAGACCAATCCAGAAATTTCAGCAAAGACACTTCCTGGATTTGACATAATCTTAAAGTGCATAAAATCTGTGCCATGTTCTGGTCAGATTGGTCAGTTTGTTGCCCACTGCCTACCAATTACAGCAGTGTCACTGAACAGACAGCGTTTGTGAGAGCTGGTGGCTTTTGTACATCTGGCCATTACTGTGTGGAGAAAGTCTGCTGGGCTTTGAGAGCAATGGTGGTGATAAGATAACAGACTTGACTGTATTGTCAGCCACCTCTAGATGGCAGTACAGGCAAGACAACTGCAGAACAGCCAACAGAGCGGAGATCCACTGAACTCTCAAACAGAAAGGTCATTTCAGCTTCTAAACATGCCGATGAGCAGCTTTGTCTCTGCATTGTCTTTTTTGAAGCAAGCACTCACTGAAGGTGAGCACAGCTCTGTTTGGTTTTGTGATTCTGAGAAGAAGCCTGCAGCAAGGATAATGAAATCCATTTCATGGTATGAAAAGACAACTGTGTCATACTCATTCTGAACCCTGTATACCACACACACATCATACAGTCTAAAGTCATAGCTTATTCACACTGTCTGAGTGTTATAATGTATAGGTTTATGTATATATGTGTATGTGAATGTGAATGTGAATGTGAATGTGAATGTGTATGTGTATATGTATGTCTATGTCTATGTACATGCAGTAGTTATTTTTTAACAGGGAGATGGCCCAATGGACACTGACATTATTTTATAGAGTATATAGGGGCGATGGCAGGTTAACCAGGGGGATGCATTTTGGTCATTTTGCTAACAAGGGGGATGGCATCCCCTCTCATCCCCCTATAAATTGCCTACCGTGTATATGTGTATGTGTATACATGTATGTATGTATGTATGCATGTATGTCTGTATGTACATACACACACACACACACACACACACACATACATATGCACACATATGTACAGATATATATATATATATATATATATATGTGTGTGTGTGTGTGTGTGTGTGTGTGTGTGTGTGTGTGTATGTGGCAATACCACAGACAGCTCCTTAATGGCTTCATGCTTGGTTTGCATTCTGATTTTGGAAGTTGTTTTGGGTGAAAGTGTCTGCTTAATAAATAAATGTGAATGCAATGTGTGTGTGTGTGTGTGTGTGTGTGTGTGGTTGTGTGTATTTATGTACATATTTCTTGTAGTGTAGTCTATGTAGTGTTTGTGACTACTGAGAAGAGAAAGGTCAGATAACTGCATTGCACATTTAGCATTTAACATTTGGCAGGTGGAGAGACAACAGTTTAACTTGTTACTTTTCGGCAACAGTTACGCCTCTCTCTCTCTCACACACACACACACACACACACACACTCTCTCTCCCTCTCTCTCTCACTCAGAGTCATACTGGAGATCAAAAAACTGCCCGAGTGAAGTTTAGAGAGTGTAAACATCTCTCTCCAACCTTGGGCCTGTTTTCCATGACATCTCAGCTTGGACTGGGATGTTGGGGCAGCTGGCCATGCTGGTCTCGTCTGTTCTCTGGGTCACAAATGACTTGTTTCATGCTGCTCTCTCTCTCTCTGTCTCTCTCTCTCTCCCTCCCTCCCATTTCAGAATACTGGAATATTAGAGTTGTTGCTGAAAAAGAGTTTTTTTTATCACAGACTGGTGCTATGTGTTGTTTACTCAAGGCTTCTATCCATGACTTTGTGGTTTTTATTGTTTTATTGGTTTTACTATTTTTTTGGATTATTGTATTTGTTGTTTATTGTTTACATTTTTGTGTTCAGATAAGAATGGAGCCTTAAAGTCAGATCTCTCTTTCTGTCTCTCTCTCACACTCTCTTTCTGTCTCTCTCTTTCTTTCTTTCCAGCTATAATGCTTTTTGAAAGCCCTCTTGTCAAAAAGAGTGTCTAGTTTCCTGGTGAAAAGGTCAGGGTATCTCTCCAGTCCCTCAGGGGCCTACTGTGGGGCATGGTGGGATGGGGGACTACACATTTTCCATCTCTCTCTTTTTCCCTTCACACCATGTTGCTCTTGCAATGATGGAGCTGATGGCCCTGACCTTTTGACCTGGCAAACTTTTGACCTATGTCCACGATCATACAGTCGCTCAAAGCACAGATAGAAAAGCCTGAACAAAACAGGCCAAAGCACTCTGTTAAAGCACTCCATCGGAACAACAGAATGTTGTTTACTTAACAGCGTTATACAGAGAGATGCTTAGGACTGTGTACTTCATTATATTTTGAGAGGTCACCTCAGTTCAACTCCACTCAAATTTTCATATTTTCAGAAAACCGCCCTCCCGCCCCCCCTTTAATTAACACACACACACACACACACACACACACACACACTCAGAGAACATCACATCAGACCCAGAGTGATCGCATCCTTGCGCACACTGCCTGAAAAGATGATTAATACAGCAATAATTAAAATCATAGCCATTCGTTATTTATGCATTGAATGTGTTAGCGTGTTGGAGGCAATGCTATCAATGTTTGGGCAGTTGCCTGTGAAACACAATGTCATTTATAAGGAGCTCTGACTGGGGAAAACACAATTAATACATTTATGCACATGTGTCTGTCTTATGTGCATGCCTGTGAAAATAAAAGTCAGAAATCTATCTAGTGTGTGTGTGTGTGTGTGCGTGTGTGTGTTAAAATGAAAAACTCTTTGGTGTGATGGATATATGCATGTGTGTGTGTGTGTGTGTGCGTGTGTGCATGTGTGTCTGTATGTGTTAAAAAGAAAGCCTCTCTTGTGTGTTTGATGTATACAAGCGTCTTAGTGTGTATGTCACTGTTAAAATAAAAGTTGCAGTTAATCTTTCTGGTGTGGTAATGATTACTGGAAACCTGTAGACATCCGGAGTGACAAGGATGAAGATTCCCAGTGTGTCTAATCCAGTCATCTCAAGTGAAAGTTTGAACTAACAAATGACATTTAAATTGGGTACAATGATGACATACCATTATGGATTAAATAGTTCTGACATTTCAAACGCATGCACATGGCCCACTCATATGCCACTGTAACGCTAAACCAGCTCCAAGCTTTAAATCTCTCCCTCTCTTACCTTCATTCCTTCACTTCTCTTGTCCTCCTCTCCTGTTCAATCCTTCCTCTCCCCCCTCTTTCTATTCTTGTATCTCTCCCATAGTTTATCTGTTTGTCCTCTTACTATTACATCTTTCTCTCTGTGTTTTGTCCTTCTCTTCCCTGTTTTGTCCTCCAACCCATTTCTCTCTCTCTCTCTCTCTCTCTCTCTCTTTTTTGTTTGCACCCCCCCTTTTTGTCTCTCTCCCTCTGTCTCTCTTTCTCCCTCTGTCTGTCCAGCTCATCAGTATGCTACTGCATGCTTGGTTGGATCACCGCCGGCTGGAGCCAAAGTTGTGGGACGGATTTTTTTTCCACGTCGATGACTGAAGGAGATTAAGTAAGAGGGGATGTAGAGACAGGATCCCACTTGGGGTTTTGGACCCAGGAGCCCACATCTGGGTGGTATCACGGGGTGGGAGATGGGGATTTAATGTGCCAGCTTCTTCAAAAGTTGTCGGAGGAAGAGGGAGTACCATACCTCACAATCCATGATAATAGTAGGGTGCAGCCTGGGAAAATGGTGGAGAGGAGCTGTTTCTCTCTCTTGCTTCTCTCTGTCTCTCTCCAGCCACCCAACAATAGAGAGAGGGGGAGAGAGAGAGGAGGAGGAGGAGGAGGAGAGAGAGAGAGAGAGAGAGAGAGAGAGAGAGAGAGAGAGAGAGAGAGAGATGGAGGTGCAGGACTAGATGTGGAAGAATGCCTTTGCAATAGCAGATCTGAAAGTTTCTTCTCTTACTGAATACAGATGAGGCCTGGTGTTGTTGTTATGGCCAAAACAGACAGGGTTCTCAGTGAAGGGACCATATCCCACCCCCAGTATGCACACACACACACACACACACACACACACACACCCCAATATTCACATTTATGCACACAGCCAAGTCCTTGTTATTATGCCCAAACAGACTGCAAACTTTAACATGTTTGCAAGTGAGCCAAAATGAGAAGCATTTGTGTGTGACCATAGTAATGGTCATTACATAGTTGTAAACAAAGAAAAAGGACAGTGTTCACCCCAGTGAGCTGTCCACCATACAAGAGGAAAAGGAGGACGGACTTGACATAAAAATAGAACAAGTATGATACACTCTTAATAAATTGTATCTCTCTCTCTCTCTCTCTCTCTCTCTCTCAAAAATCCAGAAAAGAATGATACTTAGAAACATTACTCAGTCAGTCTTGCCAGTGGGTGCTTTTATTTACGGCAAATATAACATTTTGAAATGTTAGCTGAGGAGTATAATGACCACACTTTAAAATAAGTTCAAAGAAGCTGATAAAGAGTATCTCCTATCATTTTGTCCAGTAATTCTACTCTCTACATGAATACTCTTAGCAAAGTCTTTTAAAGGCTAATTTAAACATAGTCTAAAAACTTTCAGTGGAAGCAAGGAGGGTTTTTATGACTGTAATCAAACTGCTCAGTCAAAATCAGCTTTGAAAATGCAATTGATTTTAATTAGAGAATTCCAGCTGTCTGTGATTGGACTGAGCAATAGGTGTCTTTTCTCTTCTTTATTTTGTTGTGTCTCTGCCATTCAAAATCTCATGAACCTAGCGATGATGAGTGTGTTTCATGGAGACCTGTGTGACCCAACTGGAGAAAAAAAGAAGGAAAGTAATCAAGATATCATTAACATTGCTTGGTTTTCTCATGGGGCGGCACGCCGGCGCGGTGGATAGCGGTGTCGCCTCAGCAAGAAGGTCCTGGTCCGATTCCCAGCTGGGCGGCCGGGGCCCTTTCTGTGTGGAGTTTGCATGTTCTCCCCATGTCTGCATGGGTTTCCTCCCACAGTCCAAAGACATGCAGGTTCGGAGACACTAAATTGCCCCTAGGTATGAATGTGTGTGTGAGAATGTTTTTCTGTGTGTCTGACCTCTTGTCAGAATCGCCTGTTCCTATCAAAAAATCAGAATCGAAATCCTAGGGGTATGGTCCTCATCTCGCGTTAAACGTTTTCCTCTCCATTGACGTCCATTATAAGGAAACCGCTTAACGTGCCTCAGTGTCCCAAAACAGCGATCCGTGATCGCCAAATTTGTCCGACATCTCACATGTCATAAGAACTGTCTCCAATCAAAAAAGCAAAACTGAAATTAAATGAAAGGGATGACGTGTAGGAAATGATTTACGTGTTTATTTTCATATAGAAAATAAACACGTAAATCGGATTTTAAAGCCAGGTGTAAAGGGACGTACTTAGAGCTGTCCACTTGTGATCGGATCACCAAAATCGGATTTTAATGAAAGGTGTAAACAGGGCCTCCTGAGTGAGTGGTTTTCTCATTACCCGAAGCTGTGGGAGCGTTCTTTTTTAGTATCGCGAGAGGTGATTGCCGTTGCTATAGTGACATTTGTACACAATGTCGTTTGTGTGTTTGGAATAAACAGCCGTTTGGAAACTGCTGGTACATCAGTGATAACGTGAAAGAAGAGGACAAGAGAGGGGGTAAATACACTATGGTGTTAAAATATGGACAAATGCTTTTTTATTAAATGTTGCTGCACACCATGACTAATTTAGTGACAGTCATGACGGTCAAATAATCCTGTCCTTAGCGGTGTACATGGCAAGATTGCCTACTTTGACATGTGTCATCGTATTTTCAGTGTTTTTTATTAATTTTCTATAAAACCTTTCTTATAAATCTTGCGAAGCTTTCGAACTTTGTATATCCGTGCTTTGGACATCGTTCGTTTACTCGAGCATATCTTGGCTGTAATGGCGGATTTTCCACTTGATTCACATGCTGCGTGAATTTGCATCTAACATTATTGCTTACTGAATTTTATTACCGGCAGATTCCCACTCTGGAAGCTACACTTGAAACGCGGCGGACTAAGCAGTCTTATCAGGCGGCAGCATGAATTTAAATAACTTTATGATCGTTCCCAACAAACCCAAGTCAGTCAAGTTAAATGCCAGGTTTGTATGTTCAGTTTATAAGATGAATTGTTTTATGTCTTTCTTTAAAAAAAATCTATTTTTATCCTTACTTTTAGATTGAGACTGCTTGAAAATAAATTAACACAAACACACACCTTCCATTATCCTGATAATAAAACATGATTAAGAAGCGTACACAGCAGCATCAGTACTACTACTACCACTACTAGGCCTAATGATAATATTAACAAACAGGTCTAATTCTTTGAGATTTTTTTTTTTTTGAGTGATTGTCGACTTAAATCACCAAGAAAATAAAAATAAAGTAGAGAGATTTAGTTAGAATAAATAGAAAATAAAGAGAAGCACTTCTAGACCATGTGAGAAAAATCACCTTGCCTTGCACCAGAACAATTCACTGATATTCATTGGGTTTTCAGTTTATTGAGTGACATTCCTGAAGTCTACACGTGCTTTTCTGTTGAGTAGGACAGACAGAGCAGGAGCTGTTGCTCAGTGGTTGTGTGAGGAAACTGGCTGTTTCTGATGTACTGATGGACAGTCTGGAATTTCTCACCTTTAGAAACCTGCGAGAGCTGCGCATGGAGACGCTGCAGTTGGACCTGGAGAGCAAGGATGTAGAGAGCCGTCTGCAGCAGCTCCGAGACAACATGAGCCGGGAGAAAGAGGAGAGAGAGTGAGTGAGGGAGAGAGAGAGAGTGTGAGTGAGTGATGACACTGGGTGAGTGAGACTGGAAGAGAAGAATGAGAAAGCAAATTAGTGAGTGAGGAAAGGTGTCAGAGAGAGAGAGAGAGAGAGGTTGGAGGAGACTGAACGACGTCATGGAGGAAGGAATGAGAGAGTGAAACAGAGAAGAGAGGGAACTCGTTACCAATACTGGTTAGGGCCAGTGTTCTCATGCAAAACTACATTGAAATGAAGGTTTCACATAGACAAAGAAAAATGAGCAGAAAGATCTGTAGCGCAAGGAACAAATGGACAAACAGAAAAAAGAGAAATATAACAGGAATGTAAGACGGGAATAAACCCAGAGTAGAGAAAATATGGCACATATGTGCTTGAAAACATGAAAGAGATGAAGCGTTCAAATGAAGTGTAGATCTAGTCCAAACTGTGCTTCAGTGTCGTGTCTCATTTTTTTTGCGTGGTTAGTAACTGAAGTAGCTGAAATCAGGACACTGGAATGCATTTTGAGCGGTTTCTCTATTTCTCCCATAGGGTGTAGTTAACTGAAGGCCATAAAAGCTAGTCCTTTTGTATTCCAGGAGATGTAACTTGCAATTAGGGAACAATAAGCCTTGAAAAACATCTCGGGTGATGTACGTTTCGGGTCCATGTTTTTTGGGGTTGTGAACACATTTTCATTTCATGCTGAATATTCAGTAAGTTGAGTATCACTGTACATGACCAAAATCTAATATACACCCAGCCAGCTGAACCACCCTGCCTCAGCCTGTGCCCTACCCATTCCCTGCATGCACTCAAACCTGCTAAAGGTGACCTTGGCAGAATAATCTGAAGGGTCTGGGAACATGTTAAAACACCAATGCAACACATTAATGAGTCTGAGGAAGTTTCTTTGGCTCCAGTTCTCAGCGTAGCCTGGCATTTTATTCTCAGGCAAATTGAGATTAAGTGCAAACTAGTGCCAAAAATGAGAAGAGGCATGAAATTAGTTTCCCGACAAAAACAAATATATCACGAGTTATTAATTTGATGTTTTTTTTTCTTTCTTTCTCCCTACTCCCTCTCTCCTTGCTGCCTCTTTCATTAACAGCAGTCAGATTTGACCTGTGGAGCTCCATGTTAAGTTATGGTGTGTGCTTTCTCTGGGGTGTGAATCAGAAAATACGACCTTATATTTACAGCAGAGGGAGAGGCAGAGTGTTCACATCACACTCTTACACACACACACACACACACACACACACACACACACACACACACACACACACACACACACACACACACAGAGTCTTAATGAAGTCGATAGAGGGGTGGAAAAATGAAACGACTCCTCTTGTCTGGGCATCACGTGCGTGGTGTGTACGTGCGTGTGGGCGTGCCTGTGTGTATGTGTGTGTGTGTGTGTGTGTGTTTTAAGCTGTTAAAATTCATCCATCATGGATGCACTGTGTTTACTGAGGATGATGGAATGAAAACGGCTTTGGGAAGTGTTCACACATGTTACTCTCATCAATTAATACCTCGTACATCAATATGAAAGGTCACTCCCTCAGGGACAGCCAATGACATTCGAGAATCCTTGTGCTTCATGGTTGTTCTCATATTGGAACCAGTCAACTATGACTGTGCTGACTTATGGTGAAATAACATCCCATTACATACAGAATGAGACTGTTTTGTGCTGGACTCTCTTTTGCTTAAGACTCATGGAGCACCGCTAGAGGTCTGTTTGAATGCTTTCATTTAAGACTCACAGAGCACCGCTAGAGGTCTGTTTGAATGCTTTCGTTTAAGACTCATAGAGCACCGGTAGAGGTCTGTTTGAATGCTTTCGTTTAAGACTCATAGAGCATCAGTAGAGATCTGTTGGAATGCTTTCGTTTAAGACTCATAGAGCACCAGTAGAGGTCTGTTTGAATGCTTTCGTTTAAGACTCACAGAGCACCAGTAGAGGTCTGTTTGAATGCTTTCGTTTAAGACTCATAGAGCACCGGTAGAGGTCTGTTTGAATGCTTTCGTTTAAGTCTCACAGAGCACCAGTAGAGGTCTATTTGAATGCTTTTGTTTAAGACTCATAGAGCACCGGTAGAGGTCTGTTTGAATGCTTTCGTTTAAGTCTCACAGAGCACTAGTAGAGGTCTATTTGAATGCTGCACAAGTTCAGCTGTAACCTCCGGGGCTGTGGCCTCTCTCTGTTTATCTCAGTTCATGTTAAAAGGCCGCAGGTGAGTTGGTGAATTAGAGAGGTAGAGGATGACAGTTTCTGCTCTTTGGTTTAAGAAGTCTTTAAGTACTGCTCTCACAGTGTACGCTTGCTAACTTGTTTTTTGTGCTTTATCACCAAAGTGAAAACAATTGTGAAACAAACTTGCCTTACCTTTTCTCTGGACCCGAGCTCTGAGTGAAGTCAGTGCCGGAGCAGAGCATGTGGAAAAGTATTTTGGTTCCCTGTTCTAACACATTCTAACACATTCTAAGACAAATATCCCTGACGCTGATAATTGCAATCCAGTGGGGTTATTGAATATTTGATCACTTTGATATGTCAGATTTTGCTGTAAGAAAATAATGCTTATGTGCCTTATTTCCACTTGCACTAGCTATGCATTCAAGCTATGACACCCAGCAATCAATGAACAGTGTGATCACACACTGGGATCAGACACATGCTATGCACTAGAGTATTATCATTGGAGTCTGTTGTTTCCCAACCTCAGATCCAGTTCTTCACAAACATTCGCATCAGTTATCAAATTGGCCTCAGGATGGTGGTGTCAAGATATGAGACTTCCCAAGAGATCCCCGGGGGTCAGTGTTTCCTTGTGTAAACCATCACTTGTCACATTAGTCACTGCTAGTACTACACTGAAAAGGAGTAGGAGGGGACACACAATGTAGAGGAATCTGGCCCTTACATGGATCAACTGTTTAAACCAATGTCTCTTAATTCAGGGCTGCAGTGTCGATCTGCCCTGCATATGCTTGATTCCATTTCACCTGATTCAACTCGTCAGGTAATCATCAAACGTTTGAGTCAGACGTGCAGGTGCAGGGGTTGAAACAACTGAGCAGGACAGGGAGGTGAAAAGTCCGGATACTGTATTTGCACAATATTATTTCTGTTAGCACAGTTGTGATACTACTCACATGCTTTCCTCAAGTGCTGAAGGACAGGAGAAGCCAGAAACAGGGGACTGATAAAGGTCAGCAGTCACAGAGCTACTAAGGAGAATGAGGTTTGGGTTTGGGCGGTGCACGTTGGATTTGGGTTTAGGTAGTGTAGCATTGTGAAAGCTTGTGAGGATTTGTGTGGCAAAGCAGTGTGTGTGTGTGTGTGTGTGTGTTTGCGTGTGTGTACTTGGGGATGAGTGTGAGTGGATTTATGTATGTACCTGATCTTATATCGCAACATACCACATCTGTATGTTGTCTTCCACAGTTCAGCAAGTGTGCTGATACACTGCCATCATATGGGCCAGTGTATAATCACTTCAGCCCACATGGTCATGTGACCATTATCAGAATGATGTCACCAGCCAAGAGCAAAGGCTGAGCTTTTCTGACATGATTTCTGCTCAAGTAAAGCTACATCACTGCTGACTGGAATGACCACAAAACAGGCATCGCATATATATAGAGAGAGGACCTTCCCTGTGATTTGTGAACAATTCAGCCCCCCCCCCCCCCCCCCCCCCCCAACCGAGACACACACACACACACACACATACACACATGCGCGTATGCATATACAGCTGCATCATTGCTATGACAACATGCCAGCCCACATTAAACAATTGCCTCCCCTATTCAGCATTAATATAAATAATGAAGACTGGGAGGGATGAAACGCATAAATAAATCACTCTGGTATAGACAAGCCTCTTTTTCGTCTGGTGCAGCGTGGATGCGTAGCTGAGGCGTCCATGTGTGGGCAGGTACACTGATGTTTGTTTTGAGTGGTGATGTCCTCTTTGTTGTGCGTGACCTCTTCAGATGAAGTGGCCCATTAGTCATAGCTGTTATTGTCTTAATGAGGTTTCTCTTGAGCCAGTGTACCACGTCTGGGCTTCTGTGTGTAATTTTATTAAAGCCTATTGATGTCAAATCTACAGGTGCATCAGTGATGTGTGGAAATGATATTAAGATGGAGACAGTTTATGGTTGCAGATTATAGCATGAATGTACCTTATGTTAGATAAGGTAAATAAATATCTAAACAAATGTAGATAACTGTCAAATTTAATGAATATGTAGATAAATGCAAACACAGGCAGATGTGTATGTGGGTCTCCTCCCCCAGCCTTGGCAATAATTCATTACTTAAATAAATTTTCTTTTACTTTCATCCTCCTACCTGATATGTAGCCTACATAAGCTAACTGAAAAGACTCAAGCAGAGGCCTTTTTAAGGGAACCAGAGAGGCAAAGAAAAAGAGGTGTCATGTCCTGTGAGGTCTTCAGTCCACTTTCCATTTCCACTAGCATGTACTGCTGGAGTTCAGTTCAGTGATGTGTCATGGTGTGGACTGCTTAAGCTGTGAGGGCCCCTGAAAAGAAGCAGTCTGAATGTCGATTTTGACAACTTTGTTTCACAGGAGTCTTCATTTATTCTGAACATTCATTTATGAGTTTGTAAAAGCAGGGTGAAGGGCACCTACTGTGAACATTGACTCAAAATGCGTTTTTATACATCCAGATTGCATCTTTTTTTGTTGTTGTTAATCCACTGGTCACTCACTGTCTGCAACTTGGGGTAATAGCTCTGAGATTTTATTACCTTGTAAACCTGGTCAAGCCCCTGGTAAAAAGATCAGAGAAAAGATCCAACAGACAAACTGGCTGAAGAGAAGGATACGCGGCTGTGGAGATGAGAGATGAGAGTCAGCAGGCAAATGACCAGAGCTTTTGGGCAGGCAAAAAAGTATTAAAAAACCCTGTTCTAATCTCAGAGTGACTTTGAGAGGTTAATTTTAATTATCCCTGGATACATTGAAATGATAACAATGGATAGTACATGACATCACAAGTGGTATGAAATCTGGAGTCCAGTTTGGTTTAGCAACACTTATTTCACTTCACCTCCATTTAATTCAGCTTAGTCATACCACAAAAACAATGCATTTGTATTGGGAGAGCATACAGCAATGACTGCAAATTAAATACAGCCCCATCAGAATAATAAAAAGAGGAACTAATCAGGAGAATACTGGAGCACTCTATCTGTCTCTCTTTCTCTCTGTCTGTCTCTCTCTCTCTCTCTCTGTCTCTCTGTCTCTCTCTCTTTCTCTCTCTCTCTCTCTGTCTCTCAACAGGAGGTCCAGTGGGTTTTGGTGGAAGTCAGGACAGACAGGAACTCTTTCTGCTCCCTCCCACAGTGCCAAGCGTGACAAGGAGAATGGACTAAAAAAGGTGTGTCCACGTTGCTCTGTGTGTATTACCTCTCCCCAGAGATACCCGTACTGCCCACTTACTCTCAGAGATTACTGACTCTTCAGTGCACTGACCTCCGTCATATTCCGTTTCTTTCGGCTGGTTCCTTCATTAGAAATACTTTGGCCCAAATCCAGTTAGGGACATACTAATTAAAGAAATACACATTCTTAAAGAGCCAAGGAAATAACCACTGTACACGTAGCCAGAATTTGACCCAATTTTAGTTCTCTTAAAGAAAAGTGTTGGTTCCTTTTATTTGTGCTGATCTTTATAAAGAGCCTAGATGAATGGGAGCTGAGTGGCTGGCCTTTTCCTTTCCCTCATACAGTCCCCATTTCAGGTAGGGCCTGAGGAGAAAGGACAAGGACAGGGGCCTGTGTTTAAGCTCCAGAAGGCCTCTGGGACACATGCCTTCAAACAGACTAATTGATGAAGAGCCAGGAATGTGTGCTTGGGTTTTTGTTGTGTTTTAGCACTTAAAGCATTGAGTAAAGGATCAAAAAGAAGCCTTAATTAGGTGATTGAATGACCATGCTAAAGACCTGCAGACAAACCGGTCCTTAAGGACTTGGTTTGTTCTAGCACTTGATTCAGTAGCTGCACTACAAAACTGTTTTCCTTTCTTATGAAGTATGGTTTAGTCTATAAAGCTTGAAGGCTAATTTTTCTGTCATTTAACAGCTTTCTGCAGGCAAGATGAAGATAGCAGTACTGAAAGATGAACCTTTGCCGGGTAAATGGAATGAGTTGTGTGTGTGTGTGTGTGTGTGTGTGTGTGTGTGTGTGCATGCATGTGTAAATGTGTGAATGTGTGTGTGTGTGTGTGACAGAGAGAGAGAGAGAGAGAGAGAGAGAGAGAGAGAGAAGGAGAGAGAGAGAGAGAGAGAGAGAGAGAGAGAGACCCTTTTCATTATGCTTGACTCTTGTATAAGTCAAGCGATTCACCGTCATATTTCACTCAGTGCTGTGAGGAAAGGTAAAAAGGTAAGTTTGAAAAGCATTGTTAAAACCGCTCCTCTCTGTTAAACCTCTCTCTGCTCCACCCAACTCTCACGTCTCCCACTGCGTTTTCACTCTCCTTTTGACCTGTGAGTATATGTGTGTGTGTGTGTGTGTGTGTGTGTGTGTGTGCGTGCGTGCAGAACTGCAGAGGCCAGTGGAGAGAGTTTTCAGACCAGCTGTAGCTGAGCCAGTGTGTAGCAGAAACAGCAAACTGAAGCTTAAGGTGTGTGGGCAGTGTGAAGCCAGAGCTGCTGGACTGGTGAGTCTTTATGTCTGTATATCCATCCATCCATCCATCCATACGTCCATCCATCCATCCATCCATCCACCCATCCACCCAACCATCGACTGAATACCATCACCCATCCATCTGTGCATGCAGCTGTTCTCCACCATTCACTCTACTTAAATATCCATCCATCCATCCATCCATCTGTCCATGAATCACTATTCGTTCAGGCATGTATCCTTCATCTATCCATCCATCCATGCATACATTTAACCATACTGGTCCCCTAGGACTGGTTTGTGTCATTTGGTGGCTGAAGAATCTGCACAGCGACTGCTTCTCAGAAAAGAAAAAAAAGACACAGTGCTTAGTTAGAAAGATAATTCGAAAGCCAATGAGGCCTCAGCCCTTAAGGATTAGAGCTGTATGTCTTGTCTCTAACCAATCAATCAGTCAATCAATCAATTATTGAACTGATACCTGTATGGTAAATCTCAGGAGAATCTGCTCAGTATTGCTCAACAGAATTCAGAGCTATCTTCACTTTTCCTTTTTAAGCTCCAACAAGCTGTCTTTGGAGAGCTGGAGAGAAAATGGACAGGATGATGCCATGATCAGAATGCTGGATTATAGTGTTTTGATTGACGTTCTCTGCCTTCACTCCCCAGTGGCATTTCCCATTTTTTTATTTTTAATGCATTCTTTCTCACTTTTCTCATCTTTTTTTCTTGGTTAGCATCCCATCGATGTGTTGAGAATCAAGTGTGTGTGTGTGTGTGTGTGTGTGTGTGTGTGTGTATGTCTGTGTATGTGTGTGTGTGTGTACTAGCATGCAGAGCTGAATAATGTGCACGTCTAATGCAGTACCCATTTGAATTCCCTGGTGATGCCCAATACTCAGAACAGAGCATTGTTGCAGAGCAGTGGCCTCTTGAACAGGCAGAGTGACAAACCCAAGAAAAAAAATTCCCACTTTCTCCTGTGGTCACAGCTGCCAGCCACTTTACAGAACTGTGCTTAAATTCAGTCACACACCAACATCAGCGCTCTGTCCCTGCCCACAAATGTGGCATGGTGATATACAGAATCTCCCAGGCAGGGCTCTTCTCCTCTTCTTCTCAGGAAAAAGCAGTTTGTAGTGGAAATTGGGCAGTGTAATTTATCCCCAAATGGGGCCTGTGTTTTATGTAACCATGAAAGGCCTTGGTAATAGGCTGGGCTAGCTGCAGAATCAGACTGCATGTCCTTCTACCAAATGTATGTATATGTATGTGTGTGTCTGTGTGTGTGTGTGTGTGTGAGAGAGAGAGAGAGAGAGAGAGAGTGAGAGTATGGTGCACTGGGAACACCCATCTCCCTTGGTTATGTGTCCAGGGACAGTGACACACACCTTAGAAAGATTTATGGAGGGCTTTTGGCCTATTTCCTGTAAGACTGGCATTGGATGAGAGAAAAAAAAAAGTTAGGAGGAGTGTGTGTGTGTGTGTGTGTGTGTGTGTGTGTGTGTGTATGTATGTGTGTGTGTATGTGTTTGTCGACTAGAGAAGATCCAACAGAAATGTAGTTAGTGTGTGTTAACAGATTCCAGTCCTCAAACTCACAACGTTGTTTCCCAGACAAATGACCTGTTCTGCTTCAAAAGTGATCATTCAACAGTCCAGTTTGAATGTTCTTATATTTACTGCATATTCAGCACAGCCAGGCCAGGTAAATGTTGTCATTAAAGTGACTGAAGGCTGATTTTCAGTGATGTGTACAACATTTGCAACACTTTCATCATTTCCTTTCCGACCTCAATTCCTGTCTCCTTACCCACTTGTCAATCACTCAGTCCATGCATCAGTCAAACTGGCACTCCTACCAGTGCGTGTTTGTGCTCTCTCATTGTAAAAAATAATGAGCTCCCGAAAGATGTCTCAGACTTTCTCCTCTCTATTTAATATTTATCAACCTGAAGTTGTAGAAAATTGGGTAGACAAAAAAGAGAGAATCTATCTGGTTTTGCAGAGGTATTAAAGGTTTCAGTCCCTCTAAAGATGCCTGGCCTTAAGTAATTGGGCTTTATTTATTTTTCTGCTTTCATGGGTGTAGATGTGTCCAGAATGTGGAGAGAACTACTGCATCTCCTGCTTTGCGAGGTTCCACCATAAGGGGGCGCTCAGGTTCCACAGGATGATCCCTATCCAGGTGAGAAGGCTGTTTTGTCGTCCTCCTTGTTTCGTTGGTTTCACAGTGTCTTGCTGGCTTGGCTCTCTCTGTCCTACTCTGTTTTCTGATGAACACAACACACACACACACACACACACACAGAGTAACAACAACAGCAACAACACAAGGGACATTATCCACACACTGCTGAGTCCCATTGGGAGAGATTACATTCTTACCCCCTTTTCCTTCTTCTTGTTCTGTGGCCTTCAAAATGGACACTCACCATTAGCTGTAAACCTGTTCTTTATCTTTATCTGTTTTACCGCACACACACACACACACACATTCAAATGTTTTCCAATACAGCTCTATCCTCTTTGCCTTGACTTGAATTTCACAGGTTGTGGCAGCATATATTGAATTGGTGAGTGAAGCCTTTGAGTGGGTGTCAGGGCTGAGCAGACAAGAGCAAAAGGAGATGATTTGAGGAGATGCATATTTTAAATAAGCACTGTTGTGAACCTATTTTAGGATGACATCATTTATCCCAGTTATCACCATTTAAAATATGTGTAGAGTGAGAGAGAATAACCTAGGGGTAAATTCACAGTGAGACAGGCGGATTTAGACAGAGTCCTTTATACTGGAATATGAAATGAGAAGAGCTCTGCAGGAGTGGGCCTGTTCCTCACTGAGTTCCATTTCAGATTTTGCTTTGTATCATATTACCCTGGCATCAGCATTTCTTTTAAGCTTAGTATGACAGGTTTGTTAGTGTTTTTGAAATTTGTACTTCCGTGAAAACGGCTCTTACCTTAGTTTACCTGTGAACTACAAGCACAGTCTGTCTGGATACGAGTGTTGGCTAAATGAAGGCAGAGGTCTGACACAGACACACAGACGCGATGAGGGAACATATATGTATGTGTACATGAAAAATAAAACAACCTTATTTTAAATCACTCTCACATCTGATTTTGTATTGTGTTAGGATGTTTGATTTGAGCTGCCAGTCCCGTGGTCATGTTTCACTGCAGTAACACAGGGAACAATATAGTCATGAAATGCAAACAAAGGAAGCGTAGGAGATGTGTCTTTTCAGATGCAGGGTTTCAGCCGTGAGTTAAGACTTCGGGTTGGGAAACACATGAGCACTATTAGTGATAGCATTAGGCTTAGCGGTGTGTGTGTGTGTGTGAACTGTGTTTGCAAATGCTTGCATGTAAGTGTATGGTCCTTTAGTATAACTGTGTGAAATGTGCGCAAGATGAAGTAGCTGAGTTAGAGTGAAATTCAGTGGTTATGTGGGCAGTCAGAGACAGTGCACCTGTTGCTCTGTAGGGGGCATGGTGCAGAAGTGTGTCGGCTGGCCTCAGGCTTGACCTGTGTGGACTGCCAGCCCTCTCTCTCTCTTTCAGTGGAGGAGGCTATCTGACTCAGCCCCCCCTGCGAGTTAGAGGGAGGTTGTTGTGTTGGCGGGCCGTTGAGAGGCAGGATTTAAAATGGCTTGGCTAAAACACACTTTTGTGATTGTGCTCCAAATCCTGTTTGGTTTTCATACGGAAATCAAAAACACATGGAGAGACAGAGAGAGACAGAGAGAGAGAGAAAAGAAAAAAGAGGGGAAAAAGACAGATGGAATGAGCACTGTTATGGATTTGTCCTCTTCTTTGTTCTCATTCTCTCTCTTTCTTGTCTCTTGTTCATTCCATATATCTCTCACTCTTTCATTTTGTTTAACTCTTTCACTCTGGTATAAGACAAACAGTGCTGCTGGCATGTCCTTTTCTGTCATCTGTTTTTTTTTCAGTGTTAAGTCTTCCTATGTTGCTCCTCAGTGTCAGGGCTTCGTAATAAATGACAGCTGTAGAAAGAAGACGTGGAACGAGCTAGCTGAGAGATGTCCCTGTGCTTGGTATCTGAAATTCATAAAAATCTCCTAATAATTTGTATCGTTGGCCATGCCACAGGGAGCAGAACAGTAAGACAAAACATTTCTGCCTTCCTGTGTCTCTCCTCTGAGGACTTCTCCTCAAGGACAAATCATGCTGACAATGACTTCATTCAGTTAATAGTTCAAAACAATGTCAGGGCAGCAGACAAGGAAAGGCTTTCTTTGAATCTATTAGGGCAAAGACAATTGCACACATACAGAATTTGTCAAACCTTGCTTGGCTCCAATGTTCCGTTTTTTTCCCTGCACACTTGCATATAAAAACTTAGAATGGGTTTTCTTCTGATACATTTTTGAATTGCCTTGCTAGGCATGACTGACATTTAACTTGGTTCTTGTTGGTAATCTCCCCATTGAAAACCAGAATCACACTGCCAGTATGCCAAAGCTGTGTGCTGTCTTCACTGGCCTTCTTTTGTCAGTGGGTCTCTAAACTGAGTTGGATTTGTGCATTGCCTGTTCTTTCCTCAGTCTCGCTCTCTCTCTCTCTCTCGCTCTCTCTTTCTCTCTCTCTCCCTCTCTCTCTCTCTCTCTGTCTCTTTGTCTGTCTCTCTGTTTCTCTCTTGCTCTCCACCCCCCCCCCCCCCCCCCCTCTTTCCCTCTCTCTGTGTGTCTCTGCTCTGGGTGCTGTGGAGCAGGCAGGGATCCAGACCTCTGTCAGCACCCTGGATGTGGTGAGGCATTTCCAGAGACAAGTCAGCAACCAGGAGTCCGTACGAGGCAGCGTTCCCAGGGCAACTGAGCTTGGAGAGGTCAAAGAAAGAAGAGTGGCAGCCCTGTTGGCTCTGTCGGTCCCTAAATTCCACACACATGATGCACAGGTCAGCCAATAGGATGTGGTATGGTAATTAGAAGACACAGGAAGATGAAAATAACTCGTACCACAGTCAAAAGTACGTTTTGACTTAGCTGAGGAGACATTTCTCTCTCTGCCAAAGAAACATCTCACATTACGATGCCTGTCACATGCCATAAAGTAATATATAAAAATGCTATCATTCACGTTCTGAATGCTGATTTGCTGAAACATATGATGTTGATATATCGATATGATATAGCAGCTGATATCGTCGTGTCTATGATGCATTTACCTGCTTACCAAAGCTACACCAACAGACTTTGCCAAACTCCTAATCTCTGAGGATTTTAGAATTTAGAATTTAGAATCAACACTCTGTCGCTCAGCAACAAGGCCACATTGGAGCACCACTGCCTCTGTTCCATGGGATTATCTTTGCACAAGCACAAATTATACAAGACAATTTGCTTATTCAAAATTACTTGAAAATGTGTCCCCATTATTGTCTTTGAAATGTGGTAATTTTTTTTTTTTTGTAAAAGCAGTAAGGTGCTGGAGGCCGCTCTGTATTGTCAGTGTAGTCACAGTTAAAATGATTTCTAACCAGCCCTCTCCTGTCATCTCCTCCTGTCTTCTTCTCCTGGCTGAGTAGTGCAGACCTCCATGACTGGATGGGGATGAATTTGCTGTATACTGTAGAAAAGAGTAGAAATGACTGGAGTGAAAGTGCCATAGAAAAGAGTGGAAATGACTGGAGTGAATGTTCTGTATACTGTAGAAAAGAGTAGAAATGACTGGAGTGAAAGTGCCATAGAAAAGAGTGGAAATGACTGGAGTGAATGTTCTGTATACTGTAGAAAAGAGTAGAAATGACTGGAGTGAATGTTCTGTATACTGTAGAAAAGGGTGAAAATGACTGGAGTGAAAGTGCCATAGAAAAGAGTGGAAATGACTGGAGTTTACTGTATACTATACCCGTGGGCTCTGCCTGTTTTCGGGGGCACAATGGGTAGTGCAGTCGCCTCACAGAAAGAAGGTCCTGGGTTTGATTCCTGGCCAGGTGGCCCGATTCCTTTCTGTGTGGAGTTTGCATGTTCTCCCTGTATCTGTGTGGGTTTCCTTCCACAGTCCAAAGGTTAGGTGAATTGGAGACACTAAATTGCCCTTAGGTATGAATGCACTCATGTTTGTCTGTGTGTCTGCC